>NC_056725.1:1858586766-1858886766 GCF_019279795.1 Protopterus annectens
ACATTTTATTCTGCTGACACTTGTCGCTCCTTGCTAATGATTTTGCAGCTGAGGACTCTAAGGTAACCTTATTGGACTCCAGCTTTTCTGTTTTTCACTGATTTGTAAAAAAAGCCCCTGTAACTTTGAAAACATTGAGAAACCTGGCAAAAACCTGACAGCTGTAGAAGTTGTGTTCCCCCCATTGCAGCATTCTTTTTCATGAATGGAAAGGAGCCAGGGGTGAATGTGATTCCAGCATGATCCACAGCATGGACCACGTTAGAATGCTGCTGGGAAACCTCACAATAACCGATTCTCTAACACTCATCTGGAAGTCACTGTATGTCTATAGCTGGGTAGTGACAGTACTGAGGGTTTGGCCAGTTCTGCTCTGGGGGTAGTTAGGGTTGAGTTTTCATTGACTTATCCTCTTGAAAACAAATAAGACAAGTGGGTAAGGGATACAATATCCAGAGGGTACACAATTCCTCACAGTTCCTATTCAATCCCAACTTGTACCCTCCTGTTTGACCTTGTCAGACACCCCACCTTGTCAAAATGTGTTAAAGACGAGGGTATTAAAGAAAAAGTCCGTCCAGGAGATCACAGCTATCCAGAAAGTCTCAAGGTGATATTTCATTTTCCATTTTGTTGCCAAAGAAAACAAAAGATCTTAGACGAGTTCTGGATCTCAGTTGCCTAAATTCTTTTCTCCTAAAATGAATCCTTTTTATATGTCCTTTTTATATGTCCATGATAGAGTCTCTCCTTTTGCTCTTGTCTGAAGGACACTAGATGTTATTTGGTCCTTCATGATACCTACCTTCATATAAAAATCACAACAAATCCAGGTGGTACTTGTTCTTCTGAGTCTCAGACAATGATTTATTCATCTGTCAAGCCTTTGCTCACTTATTGGTCTCACCTTGGGCCTCTGGATGTTTCCTAAGTACATGTCCACTTTAGTGGCTCACCAGAGATTACAGAAAGCTAAGTTTTTTCTTACCCAGAAGACTGAGTCTGTGGGATTCTGGTTTGTGAGGGGGAGATTCAGCTTAAACCGTTTGTTTCCTTGGGATAAGAATGAGTTTTGCCAGTCCTCCCAGACTTTACTTTTCATCAGTTATACTCTAGACACCATTTAGAGTTGGGCACAGCTGCCATAGGACAAGATATGGACACAGCAGAATGGAGTAGCTGAGATGCTTATATCGGAGTTCATCTGCAGACTTCTGTCTCAAGATTCTGGGTTTCATGGCAGCAAGAGTAGTTGGGGTACCTCCTCTCAAGCTGTACATGATGGACCTTTAGAGGACTGTTTCAGTCCAGTGGTCTAAGAATCGAGACCCACTGTCCTCCCAAATCAGAATCTCCAAAGCTTAACAGGTTTCATCTTCAGTGGTAGTTGGGCACAGCCGACTTAACACTAGAGTGTTTTCCAAATGAGACTTCTCATGCATTGGTCTCAGTAGATTTTACTTTTCTCCATCCCCACCCTAGATCAGTTCTGTGGGAAGACACTGGGATACGTTTCTCATTGCAGGAGTCACAGCCTTACATCATTGTGTTAGAAGTGAGAGTTTCTCTCAGAAGTCTCATGGTATTTCAAGAGGTTGCCATTGTGGCTCATTACTACACTGAGCCACCTCTCTTCTCTCACCCTCTCATCAAACAGTTCCTGAGAGGACAGACAACTTAAGGCCACCAAGGAGGGCGCCCACCCCTGCTTGGGACCTTAACTTTGTACTGGAAAAGCTCACACTACCCCTCTTTGATTCTGCAGAGTTAAAATTCCTCTCTTGGAAAACAACCTTGTTTCTGGCCATCACTTCAGCTAGAAGAGAGTCTGAGCTACAAGCACTTATGGCTGTGGAACCCTTCATTATTTTTCATGCTGACAGGGTCTCCCTCCAGACTAACCCTTTCTTTATGCGTAAAGTGGTGTCCAGTGTGGCTCTCAATCAATGTATCCATTTGCCAACCTTCTTCCCTAATCCTCAAAATAAAGGGGAAAGGATCCTGCCCTCCTTGGACGTGCACAGACAGCTCAGATTCTACCTTGATTAGGACTAAGCCCTTCAGGAAATCTGACCATTTACTAGTCAGTTTTGCACCAGGGACAGAGAGCAAGGCCATTTCAAAACAAACAATTTCCAAATGGGTAGCACACTGTATCCATTTCTGCTACAAACACCATGGGAAACCAACCCCTCAGGGGTCGGAACACATTCCATTAGGGCAACTTCTACCTATACAGCATTCCTCAGGGGAGTCCCTACCAGGGACATTCTGGAAGCTGCTACCCGGAGTCCTGTACACACCTTCACCAAGAATTACTACCTGCCTATCTTTTCCAAATCCAGGGCGGGTTTTGCAACAGCAGTCCAGCAGGGCATACTAGCCAGCCCCAACTCTTCTTGACTGGCCTCCATCCTTCTTCAGCTTTGGCAATCAACCCAAGTGTGATGACTGCAACAGTGAAACACGAAGAACATAGTACAGTTGTGTGCACTTACCAAAAATGTAGATGTTCGAGTGTATTCACTGTTGCAGTCCTGGTTTCCCACCCTCCAGCCCCCTTGTCTCTCCCACTCTCTCTCCTCTCTATGTCTATTACTCCCCCCTTGCAGGGCTATTGGTATTTACTTTTTACTGGTGGTGTTTTTCCCACCAGAACTTAGCTCCCTATTTGGGGGGCTCCTGACATTTGGGGTAAGAAAAACTGATGTAATGGCATCGGCTGCCTATTTTTATACCCCTGATGACCTGACGTCAGTCCTGAAGTGACAGCAACCGATGCAGAAATACTAAGTCTCTGGTATTCGGGCCGACTGAGGGCTACCTGCAGGCAGATAACCCAAGTGTGATGACTGCAACAGTGAATGCACTCAAACATCTACATTTATGGTAAGTGTACACAGCTGTACATTTTAGGTGTATGAGTCGATCCACGGCACTACTAACCACTGCTGCATAATGAGCAGTGGACATGGAAATGTGCCAAATTTTTACAGACCCTTAAAACGTACAAAAGTAGTTTCTAAGCCCTCTGGTCAATAAAAGTTACACTTAAAAGCTTTCTTATGTGTTCCCCAACTTGTATAGACCAGGCCACCACCTACTGCTACTAGATGAAATATCCCAGTCCTGTTAATGTAAAAACACAGAAAAAGATTGGCTGAGAGTGTAATGCCACCACAAAAGACCTTAAAACTACCTGGACAGGGCAATTTCAAGTATTGGGGACCTTTAAAATGATTTAAAGTGCAAAATCAACAAATAAAGCAGTAGCATTCTAAAACAGTTAACTGAAGTGCAGAACAGTAAAATAAATCTCTTATCTGTCAGGGATGGAGCAGGATTATTTCAAAACCCTCTCAAAAGTGTGGCAAGGGCGCAAGCAGATGGGAGCTCTGAGAAAATGAGCAGGAGAAAGATCTACCAAGATTACGGTATGAACCCACATGGATATACATCCATTGGATCTTAAGTCCAGAACCTTAACCACTTGGCCATCCTGATGCTTTTAGGGGAGGAAAATACTGGACACCAGGGATAGTTTATGTAGGGTGCCTTAAAAGCACTTAAAAAGAAAAATAAGTGTGGGAAATCCATGGATACCAGGGATGCTTATTGGTGCAGCCTCACATGAAGCACAGTAGCTGGTTGTGGATGTTATAGCTATACAAAAGTAAAGACATTGCAGTGAAGGATACAGAAATGAATGCAGGACCTTGTACAAAACTTATAGGAGAGGCTGAGAGATTTCTCTAAGTATTCCTGGAAGGAGATATGACTGACCTTATTCGGTGGAAATTATGCATGAAGTTTAGAAGTGATAAACACATGGGTGGACTGAATGGTTTTACAATACCCTATCTACCCTTAATAGCGTTCTTTGCTGAACAGACTTTACATTTCTCAGTTTAAACTGTACTTAGAGAAACTAAGCAGCACGGTTTGTGTGCCTTTTAAGTATAATATGACAACATAGCCTTCTTGTTTCCATTACAGTGAAAAGTTCCTGTTATGCAGAACTTTGGAATTATACAGTTGTATCTCACAGGGTAAATAGATAAGCTGCTGATAAATCATGAACTATTGCATAGAAAGCATTAGAATTTAGTCTTAAAATTAAGATTTGTTATTTGCAAAACTGACATCCAAAAGTAAGTACCACCCATCAGCAGAAGTTGCACACATGATACAAGAGCTGTGCTAAGATGTCGAAGCATCTCAGTTCTTCAGATGTTGAAGAAAGTATGTTTAACTGCACTGTTTTAAAATGTAAACCCACTTGAAGTATTGTCAAATATGTTTCTACCTGGTGTTGGAAGAATATTACTAAACTTAGTATGAATTTAGTTAAGGTGCAAGAAATCAGTATTTATCACCAAATGTCGCCCAAGAGGAGCTTAAAACGCAGTCTTTTTCTTTAGAATGTGAGCACTAGAGTAGCAATTAAGACAATGAGAATATTAATCTTCAGTGTACTAGTTTTTTACATGTGTGCGCTTGTATTGGGAGAGAGTACAGAAGTAATTTTTTTCTTCAAAAATTTCTATTCAGTGGCTGCAACAGAATGATTTTGAATTGCTGGGTGCGTCGAGTTATCAAAGCCTTCGTCTTGGATAGAGTGTCAGAGTTGTCAATAAGAAATTACTGTGCGGCTTTCCCTTATCTTGAAACCAGAGTCTACAAAGGAAAGAATGTTGGCTGCTCCCTTGCTGAGGATCAACTTCCTAGTCATTGCAGCAAGATTCCTTAGCTCTACATGATCGGGGAGTATAAAGGAAGTTCCATTGCAAAGGAAACTTCCATTGAGTTTTAGGCACTAGTCAGGTTTTTGCATAATGTTTAAACAGAATGCTTCACTGTCATTCCTTCAACCCCTGTGTGTGTGTGCGTGTGTGTGAATGTGCCTGAGGTGGGCAGGGCCGAGCAGACTTCAGCTTTGTTCTTTATTCTTCCCCCTCCCTTTTTTTTTTTTTTTGAGAAATTGATTACGTCATGTCCATGTCCTTAGTTATTCACACACTGAACGGCACTTCTCATGTGCATGGCTTTCAAGCCAAGTGGTTTGCTGAAAGCTCTCTATTGCTCTGGAGGATTATTAGGGGCACACTTTTGAATTAGAAACTGAAGAAATATTAAAAGGTTGCTGTCTCTTAAGGTGTAACATTGTTAGGATGTTTAAAAAAAGATAATTTGCTACTTCTATCGGCTTGCAGAATCTGATGGTTGGAAATCAGAAAGTGCAGTGTCAGTCACTTGAAAGAGGGAATCTCCAGCGGCAGTGTTTTTATGGAGTGTATGCCAGACTACACCGTACACTACACGAGGAAGGTAATGATATTCTGAAGCACTGAGACAATACATTTGGGTATGCCTTGATTACTTCTAGAAATGTTTGGAAAAAATGCAGATTGAAAATACTACTGTGATTTTTTTTTTTTTTTTTTTTTTGCTGCAGTCTACAAGTGAAGTTGGGAAGATATGCAGAAACACCTGTTTTGGTTTGTTAAATAAAAAGAACCCTTGCTTACTAGTAAGTTCATAGTGTGTTTGTGTGTCTGCATGTGTTTTAAGTTTTATTGATTGTTAGTTTTGGAAAAATTTTTTGTGTATGCATACACGCATACATAATAATAATAGGAATGACCTGCCCTCAGGTATGACTTAGGCAGGATATAATAATGTAAACATCATACTGTCAATTATCTAAGCACACTGAATAGGAATGACCTGTTTTCAAGTATGACTCATGGTATAAAAATATGAGCATCATAGTACGTAACAGCAAGTTATCTGGAAGGGTGATTTGAAGCTCCTCTTATGTCAGCAGGTGATGGTAACTTGGATCATCCATACACTGTTTTTCCATGTCTTTTCTGTAACCTAATACCACTGGAACTGCTGCATGTCTGCTGCTATGCAATATAGAATTCTTCCCTTGTTTCTAATTTCCCAGCTTCTTTAGGTTAACCTGGACAACAGTACAGTAGTCTTGCTACTTCTGAGCTGTCACGTAATTTTTCATTACAGGGCAAATGTAAGCAAATCAGTTTGCAGCTGGTAAAAAGTAAATACATGAAATAAATATTAACTTCTGTGTGGGTTTTGGAAAACTTTTTATTAGAGCTACACATCCTGGCTTCCAGTAAGATGGAAAAAAATTGTTCACCAGTGTCCTGTGTAGGAGAAGTAAATGATCACGGCATTTGAGACACATGTGCCAGGAATGGCAATAGCAACAGTAGTGCAGTGTTAACATTATCTGCACAGTCTGATTATGCTAACCTGATGTATGCAGCCTTGCCCAAATGGTACATGAGCCCATCCTGAGATTGCCACCCTTGCTGTCACTTTTGTGTTCCTGTGAACAAGTGTACTGTTCTTAGACATACTTTTCATTTTGTTGTTGAGGCACTTCATGCATCTGACAGCACCAACCCTTCGTTGATTGCTGTTTGCATTGTGTCTTGATACTTCTCATCCTGTTGCTGTAGACCACATTCTGATACTGTGGGTGCTTTCTTTGCATTTAAGCTGTAGTTGCCTGTCCTGTTGTCGATCTGACTGTCCTTTTTTGGAATCTTCAGAATGTCTCACCTTGCAGTTATCACTTTCTCTTTGGTGTTTACTGCAAGACCCTATCCTTCAGTCTGCATTTATTTACTGGATAGAGGTACTCCCAGTTATAATCTTTGGTCCACATACTTCCTTTTCTCACATATAATTTGTAAGTCTTGTTGTACCATGGAAAAGGTATTGTTGCACCTTCATGATGTGTGATTTTAGGACGTTACTTAAGTGGATGAATATTCGTGGGTCATCTCTGAAAAGAGGTAGTTGCGCCTGCTAGATCTCACCTGGTTAACACAATAACATTTTAAACTTCACAATTATATAATTGTCATAAAAATTCCTTTGTTGATTTAATTACTACATCTCTCGCTCTCTCTCTACTCTTCAGCTGACAGCAAACTTTCAAGTCTCATTACTCTTTGGAACAGGCAGTTGTTGAGGGAAGTACTCTTTTATTGAAGAAATGTTTTAATCTTTGATCTGTTGACAAGAATTTGAGAAAAAGTTAACAAGTGGTTCAGTTTTGGGATTTAGCTGTCTATTTTTGATATCTTGTACTGTGGCGATTATCTTTACTCATTTAGAACCATGGCTACTTAGCTAAAAAAAAACAAAACACAGAAGAATATAAAACTGAAGCTGTGGGCCACTCATTTTCATTACAATAACAATGTTATTAAACAAAGGCTTCATTTAAATTGTATGCAATCAAAAAGTTATTCATGTATATATTCAGATTTAACTGCTAATTCTAACCTTTCAGTAGCAGATTTTCATTTAAGATGTTTTACAGTACTTGATATGTGTGCTGTCATTCTTCTTGGATATTTGCCAAGCCATATTTTCATACTTGTGTTACAGAATGAAATACAAGCTGCAGAATCATCGTTCACTTGCGATGTGAATGTTTTTATGACTAGGTTCAAAAGATTGGTGACTGAAAGTTGTGCTTGACAGTTAAAATACTTTTTAGCAGCTACTATGGTGGGATTCTTCCTACAGACAAATTACAATGAAGTGCTTCCACTTTTTGGTAATAAAATGTTATGATAGTGTGGTGTAGAAGATTAAAACATGCAAAGTGCATGGTAACGTCCATTAACACTGAGGAGAACATACTTTGCTCATTTCCAGCATTTTACCAGCACCTTTAGATGCATTGCTTGATCCTAGTTAACATGGATTTGTCTATGAAGTGTTTCTCTCCCTTCCTTTGATCACTGCTGAAAATGTAGGACATCACTATACATCGCCACTAACTAGGCTTCAGAAATGCTTCGTGGGTGAGGCTGTTTGGAGCTGTAGGGATATCCAAACTTTAATTGACAGTGGGGGACAGACCCAACTGAGTCCGTTGTATTGTTTGGGGATGCAGGCTGTGCAGGTGTGCCATTGTGTGTCAGCTGGCTGACTCTCTACTCACTCCTTTTGCATCCTCTTCCAGCATTACCCAGCCAGTTAGAGGGAAGTAGCTGTTAGTAACGTAGTCAGGGAGAGGCAGATCGACAGGTAGGAGATTGTATGGCAACAGAGATGCATAGAGAAAGTAGATATGCCCTTGACTGTTCTTTTATAGAGAGGTTCTGAGAATTTTAGTTGTTGACTGCGTACTCCAGACCTTATAGTCACTCACAGAACTAGTCTACTATGCTGCCAGATAGGGAAAGAGGCTATTGCCTATTTCTGAAACATATAACATTCTTTTTTTATCACTGTTAGGAATTGCACTGTTGTTCATAAGGTGAAATACTGGAAGTCTTTATTCTCTGTGTTGCCCTGTAAGGTAGGTAGTTTAGCAGAGGGACTGGCACTTCAACTAGAGATGTGAAGAAATACTGCATTTCTTAAAGTATCACTGGCATCATTGTCTGTGTCTGCACAGCACTCGGTATATTAGGAATGCTTCTGTTTGTTTTTTTTTTTTTTACCTTTCTTGACTGAATAAACGTCTAGAGTTTATACAGTGGGTAAATGCTTTGATGCATTAATAAGTGAACTTATATAGGTCTGAGGTATTTTGTTCGTGATGAGTTATGTAATAAATTACATTTTGCCAGTTTGTATTGTATGATATTATGTACAAATCACCAAAAATTAGTTGGAGTTGGAGTCCCTTTTAAATTGTCATTGATGGGGGGTTATTGCGGTACCTTAAATGCCCAGCTTCTGTGTTTCTTTTCATTGTATTGCAGTGCTGCTACACATTTGGAAACAAGATTTTGTCACTAAGACTTAATAGTCTGTCATCAAGGTATTTTGAAATGTTATAGATGTTAATTGGATAGCACTCCTTAAAAAAGCTGTAAATGTGTGGCAGCAACGTTACATTTACTTTCCGGGGCTTCATCTCCTACTTTCACAAAAGGCAACAGATACAGAAAAGGACATAGCATGGTTTCATTAACTTTTATTTTTTGTTATTTTTGGCAGCAGATATGAGAAATGTTAGATTATAAAAGGGACCTTTGTCAGCATGAACAGCAGCCAGTAAATAGAGGATAAATAATTGGAAAAATGACAACACGAGAAATAGTTTTATACCGTGCAGTTTGACTTTCATGGATTAAACAGTGGTAAAGCCATGACTGAGTTTCCAGTGAAAATTCCATAGGGGAAATTAAGAAATAAATGTAATTTGTCTCATTTACATATTCTGTTTATTTAATTTGTTCTATGTGGAATTACAGAAGTGCTGTGTTTGTGGAAACTAATATAGAATATGTGGCTTGTTAACATCCTTATTAGTAAAATAAAGTTCAAAACGTATATATATTAAAAAGAAAATCCCAATCAGTGTGCAGCTTGTTGTATGCTGAAAGGCTCTTTACACATGCTGTATAATATTGTACATTTTAATTGTGAATTTATTTACATTTATTTAAACAAATTATAATTTTGCATTGTGCCCATTCACAAAACTGATGGGTGCTTGTATCTTAAATATTACTTTATTTGAAGTTAATGTGCAGGAAAAACATGTACACTTATGAGTATTCTGCAACTCTGTTTTTAATTTATTGGCATTATCAAAAATGGATGAGAGATTTTTCTGCCATTTTTTCCCATTTACAGGCAGATGAAATGTGTAGAAATTCGAAACACTGCTCACTGTAAAGATTTTTTCATATGGAACAGCTTTTGCATACACTAAACTTTTATTGTGTTCAGGTTTTTAAAGTTCATTTTATTTATTAAAAATCAAATAATAAATGTAAGTCTTTCTTTTTTCAGTCTGGTCTAATGAATGTGATTTTGCATATGTTATATCTGTACTGAATAATGGGAAAGCTATGGTGTATTTCCCTCTTTATCTGCTACAGCACACCTGTATCTTTTTTGGCTATAAATTATCTGAAGTTTAAAATTTTCAGCACTACACTCCTCTGTTTTATTTCTCATGGAGAAGCTGAATGTAAGTTAAAACTCTGGAATTTTCACAGCTGCTGTTGTAGAGGGAGTTGATAATGTTATAAGAGTTGCCAGAAGTTTTGTCTATGGCAACTTTTTCTTGAGCAGCTGGGAGACTGCATGTCATGCAAGCTACAACAGAAATAAGTTTGTCGTTTCACTTTCAGTGAAAATAAGTTATTTCTACTTCTGGTGCTCAAGGCTCTAAATATACAAATTACTTTCAGTCAATTCGATAGACTGGTATTATATGAAATTATTTAAGATGGATTACAAAGGGGCAGCAACATTCCTTATAAAACAGTGTTAACTATGGTCGTAAGTAAACATGTTCATTTATTTGCCATGCATATCAGGGATATTTTTGATAAAGTAATGTACTAACATGGTGTAAAGTCAGTTTATAGTACAAAAATGCAAAATGTACGTTTAAAAATACAACTTGTTTTGTAGGTTGCTGTTGCTTGACTGGCATTTTTGCATTTGTAATGCATTATGTTGTGTTATCTTAGAGTTGTTTATAGTTGTTTAAAATATATTTACTTCACTTGTGTCCATTTACAAAACATAACACCACGTAAGTTGAAGTGTCTGTGTTGAAATCAACATTCATGCTCAATCTGCTACCCTTTAAGTTTTTTTAGTCACAAAGTGAGTGAGCATGATTTATTTCCATGTTTTGTCCATTTAGTGTTGTTCAAAAATCAGATACAGTATACTTACGTAAAATACTGTGTGGTAACATTTATTATTTTAAACACCTAAATCTTGTTTATTTGTTGCATTACTCTGTGTGGCATTGTAGTACATGGGAGGGAGAAATACCAGCCATGAATTGTCATGTTATGCAGTTTGTTTAAAAGTACAGTGAGGCTTCAGCATTGGTTCTGTAGACTGGTTGTAGACACACACACACACACACACACACACACACACACACACACACACGAAAGTGACTTCTTCAGTAGTCCTAACGATGCCATATTTAGGGGTGAAAAATGATGATCCTAGATTAAAGAAGTTTCAAATTGCTGTGAGTTGTGTGAATAATATTCCTTCCCTCTCTGTGTCCTTTGGATCATACTTTTTAAACTACTGCTGTAGAAAAGGATGTGTTGACAGTTTGGATATAAAATAAAGAAATGTAATTAAGTCAAAGTGTAGTATGCAAGGTTGATTTCTCTTCACAACAGCACCTCAGAACAAAATCAGTATCAATTCACCAACTATACTAATCAGTATTTACAGTAAGAGCTGTCATACTTTCCAAACTACAGTTATAAATGTTGCTGTACCTTTGTTTATATGGGTAATCCAACTGGGCAGAGACCCAAGGAGAAAATCTACACATGAATTTACACAAAACAATAAACAGGATTTTACAACATGGTTTTCAAACAGTTGTACAGCAGAAAATAAGCAAAAAATGCAAGAATTTATAAATGCATATATTCACAAAATGTAACAATAACAGAGTCCACCTTAACACAGTGAATAGAGAGACTGCAGATCACAAGCAGAATAAGATATATTGGAGACTGGATATGAGGAAATGATGTGGTGATGAGAGAGAATGTATAAAATATCAGCTGGGGTTAAAAGAGAAAAAGCCAGGGGAGTTAATTTAGGGTTAAGTGAGAAGAAACAGTATTTTTAGCGAGGGGTGGAGCAACATTCTACCAAGCTGAAAAATAAATCTGTTTAAAGAACATCCCATAGTACATATTATATTGTAATTATTTTCCTCAATGTTTAAGTATGACCTAAAAATAAAGTGCTGCTGTGCACTTATGGTATGTTTGTTTGTTTGGAATGATCCCTGATGGGCCCTAATATGTTGTGGAATTAAACAAAAGTAGTGGTTGGACCAACCACATGGAGCTTGGGTGAATTAAATGCAGATATTTTGCTGTGCATAATATTTGGTAGTGAAGATGAAGGTATCTGTTCAAGTAAAATTGTTTTGAAAATGTTTGCTTGTTTTACTGCAGTGAGTTTTCTCTTCCCTGATTCTAAATGAATTTGTTTTAAAGTTGTAGTAATATACTCCAAGACGTGCTGCATATTTTTATTGTTGGTTTCTGAGCATGCTGTGGTATCATCACATTCTCTCATTCTTCGTATTAGTTAAATGATTTCACTTATTCTGCTTGTTACCATACTAACGTTTTCTAACAGATTCCTTCATTTTCTTTTAAATCCTGTTCTCCGTCTTTTTATGCCACATCTGAGGATGTTTTCAGATGCTGACAATGTCTTTATACTCTACATGCACTAAAGTAAAAGTTTTATGTATTGCATCGACTTAAATTCTTTCAGAATGTAATGCACAAGAAAATGTCCATTTCTAAATTCAAGCCTTTTTATTTGTTTTTCTTTTTGCTACTGAATGGAGCATTTTACATTCTAGGCATCCTTTACTTAAAACACAGCTACAGGATAATATGCATGGTTTCCTCTCCCCAATTTATTTCACTCCAGTTTCTACCAATTCCTGTCATAGTGCTAGCAGTACAACTAGTCATCTATCTTAAAACATTTATCTCACCCTCCCTAGATTTTCTGACAAGTCACTCATCATTCTGGGTGCCCTGTAGAGCAGAACACGCCTTCCTCTGCTCTTTTCACCTGGGAAACACCCTCTGTTCAATTATGCATTCCCTATTTTAACATTTGCATGCGGTCCTTCCCTTCACCCTGCCTCCCTGTATGCATAAAATGTCCCTTGACCAGGAGCAGGAACTTCTTTTTCAGTGACCTGTTTCTGGATATCTTTGTTTTGCACTTGCAAGAGTGGAAGATTGGCTTTTTTTTGTAAAGTAAGTGCTGCTGTTTTTGTGCTGAATGCTTTATCTTTCATATGTTCTTATGTCAGAATGGGAGAGGCTGACTGAGTCTGATGACTGTGTGTGTATATATATATATATATATATATATATATATATATATATGTATTATTTTTTTCTCTTCTATTGGCTGAACAGGCTTTATTTTTGAGTTAATGTGTATATTGTGATCTAGATAGTAGTGCTGCTTATTTTGTCCTTGTATTATGCTTGGGATGCAACTCCAAAGACTCTTCAGGCTTGCCCACTTGACAGGTTAAAGAGCCAATTATTCTGAATTCGATCCAAGTTCTGATAGAAGAGGCAGTCACTCACATTGTCCTTATCAGCTATGTTCCCTGTGCTTTGCCATTGTCAGTCTCATACAGCCTGTGTCAGCTTCCTCTCCTTGTTACCTCATTCTGGTTATGTTTATGGTTCCCTAGGGAGCATGCATTTATTTTCATTTGTATCGACAGTGCCTGATTTGCTTACAACACATTTAGTTGCCATTAAGCTGCGCTGCCTTTTAAATACGCAAATATATTGATGGTATAAGTTACAGAATGCTGGTTCTGTGATTCTTTTTTTTTTCTGCAAGCTGTCATTTGTAGGTATAGCAAACTTTGATTTCAGGATTTGCTGCTTTTGTAAATTAACTTTCTGGGAAAGAATCTTTGAATATGTATTCCGTATTCTGCTGGTGTGATTTCTGGACTTATTGTATTTGTAATTGACAATGGAAAAAAATATCACTTGATTGGCACTCCATGGATTGTCTTTCTGTCTCTTTCTTTTAACATCTACACATGTGTGCAGATGCACGCATGCCTGCTATGTGCATAAGTGGACCAATGAGTGCATGTGTCAGTGTGTGAGATTATCTATTTTTGTGTTTAGGATTCTCATTCCCACAATACAACTCAGCACTTAGTCATATTATTTGTTAATACAGTCAGTAGCAATACTTTGGTACAACTCCAAGACAAATTAGTAGGAGCTGCAAAGACACCTAAGCAAATTAACAGGAGACAAGACCAAAGTTAGATTGTCTGACACCAGCCAAGAAAAATAAATACAACAGTGGGAAAGTTACAAATGGTGCCATTTGTAACTGTGAAGAAGATCAATAAGCTTCACAGTAAAGCTTTAGTGCAAATGGTTGCCACGCAAGATAGCTGCCACATATTTATTATTTATTTTACATTTGTTGACCGGGATTGTCCAGCTGAGCTGAAGAGCGCTTTTTCAGCGGAGGCCCGGGGAGAAAAGCTCCAGCATATTATACAATTTTCATTATAAATTAGCATTAAACAGCAATGTTACAGGATTATTACAAGGCATTAAGTAGCAATACAGTGTTATACAGTGCTAGATCTCACCTGGTTAACACAATAACATTTTAAACTTCACAATTATATAATTGTCATAAAAAATCCTTTGTTGATTTAATTACTACATCTCTCTCTCTCTACTCTTCAGCTGACAGCAAACTTTCAAGTGTCATTACTCTTTGGAACAGGCAGTTGTTGAGGGAAGTACTCTTTTATTGAAGAAATATTTTAATCTTTGATCTGTTGACAAGAATTTGAGAAGAAGTTAACAAGTGGTTCAGTTTTAGGATTTAGCTGTCTATTTTTGATATCTTGTACTGTGGTGATTATCTTTACTCATTTAGAACCATGGCTACTTAGCTAAAAAAAAAAAAAAAAAACAGAAGAATATAAAACTGAAGCTGTGGGCCACTCATTTTCATTACAATAACAATCATTTAAATTGTATGCAATCAAAAAGTTATTCATGTATATATTCAGATTTAACTGCTAATTCTAACCTTTCAGTAGCAGATTTTCATTTAAGATGTTTTACAGTACTTGATATGTGTGCTGTCATTCTTCTTGGATATTTGCCAAGCCATATTTTCATACTTGTGTTACAGAATGAAATACAAGCTGCAGAATCATCGTTCACTTGCGATGTGAATGTTTTTATGACTAGGTTCAAAAGATATGAAAACTTCTATTATACCTTATTTATATCTTCTTCCTCTCAAGATGTATAAAAAGAAATGTGTCATTAAGACGAATATAATTTTTGGGGTAAGTGGTTACAAAAACCCAGTTTTATCATAATGTAGTTGCATGAAGGCAAGACATTTACAGTAGAGTGTTTCTCTGAGGCGATTTGCTTAATAGATTTCAGAATACAGTAGAAAGAGTAGTCGAGGAAGATTAGAGAGAGCTAGTGAGAATAGCGAGTTAAGGGCAGAACGTAGATTAAGGTATGAGAAGTAGGGGATGTTTAAGGAGGGAGAATGTAGTGGCAGAGCCAGTGCTCTTTGATGGCTGTCTTAAATTGTTTAGGATGAGTAAGGGTCCTGATTTCTAGTGGGAGCCTATTCCAAGCAATAGTAGGGCGATAGCTGTACATGTTGCATCCACATTTAGACTTGGGTATGTAGATCTGTAGTAGGTCTTGGTTAGAGCTTCGGAGAGGTCTGGAGGGAGAATGATGGGAGATGAGAGGGGATAGTGCTGGGCAGTAGGAAGGCTGGTATAGGATAGAATGGATTATCTGGAGCTGAGAGAGAAGAAGCTGGTGGGTGGTGTGCATATGCACACTTTGTTGAATTTTTTTTTTTTTTTTTTACACATTCCGTAATGTAAAATATGACTGCAATATCTTACAGTTCTGTGAAGCAAATCGCTGCTAGCTACTATATGGTTAATCTCCAAGTCAAGATTCTGCAATGGCATGCTCATTTTTTTTTTTTTATTTGACGTTTGTTTATTAGAAAAGTCCAACTGACCCATTTTCAGCAGAGGCCCTGGAAGAAAAATATCTCCCTAAAGGTTAATATAAAGTTAAATAACGTGCTTGATTATACATTTGGCAAAACTGAAAAGTAACTTGTTATAAAAAGTGAAACCATTAACTGGATATACTATAGAAAGCTTTGTGGAAATATTCTAATGAATAAGTGGAAGAAAATATATAAGAGAGTTTAGGAAATTATTCAACTGATATTAAGTTAGAAGTGAGATGGTAGAGGGATGTGAATGTTGGAAAAAGTGTAGTTAGATAAAGTAATGGAAGAGGAAGAAGATATAAATAAGGTATAATAGGAGGTTGCTAAGATCCGCAGTGGTGGTGCTGCAGTAGTGTTGTCGCCTCACAGTAAGACTCTGTCCGGTTCGACTCTCAGAGCGTCTTCTGCGTGGAGACATGCGTGAATGGGCGTACCTTCGTTGAAGGTCGTGCGTCAGGGCTGGCAACTCGGTCCGTAAAAATCAACTGCCAATTATTAGCGGACCGGAGTTCCGCTGTGGCGACCCCTAACCGGGAAAAGCCGAAAGTCACAAAAAAACAAACAGAGAGATGGAGGTTGCTGAGGAAGGTGCAGGCAGTAGGAAATAAAAGAAATGGATATGGAGAAAATGGAGAGAAAAGAGAATTAGTTCATCTAGGTGAGATGCATGTGCATACCTCTCAACTGTCCAGATTTTTGCCTCGTATTTTTGGTCTGTTCCTCATAAAATGTATGATTTTCTGGCAAATTACAAGGATAATCTGAGGACTGAAGTCATTAAATAATGATATACATTTGTGTTTTAGACTTCATACCCATCAGAAAAATGCATGCTAAGACAAATCATGTTATCCTAGCAACCTTCTAAATTTTTAAGAGCAGTATTTAAAGTTTGTCCCTATTTTTGGGCCTTTGCCCCCGCATTTTCTGCAGATTTTTTGCACTAAGAGGTTGAGAGGTAGGATGTACAGAACTAAGACTGGTAGGATGTAGAGAGCTAAGACTGGGAAAGGAAGCTTTTTTACTCTAATATCCATGTGGATGGTATTCCAGTATTTGGTGACAGTGTTTGAATATTGAGAATATGTAGATTGTGTGTGTGTGTGTGTGTGTGTGTGTGTGTGTGTGTGTGTGTGTGTGTGTGTGTGTGTATATATATATATATATATATATATATATATATATATATAATAGAGGTCTACCTGAAAATGCCGAAAGTGCACAACGCAGATGACGAGAACACCAACACCGGAAGATCGACAACAGAGAAGACCGACAGTTGAGAATCCTGATGCTGAGAACACCGACATGTTAAAGTAAGTGTATGATAGTGACGGACATTAGGGTAGGATGTGGGTCTGGTAAATGTGCGATAGTGATGGACTTTAGGTTTAGGGGCAGGTTACGTGAGTTAGGGTTAGGGTGCGGGTAAGGTAAGTGTGCGATAGTGACAGAATTGAGGGTTGGGGCGGATTAAGTGGGTTAGGGTTAGGGTGCAGGTAAGGTAAGTGTGCGATAGTGATGGACCTTAGGGTTAGGGTTTGGGTAAAGGTTAGTGCATAGATGTGTGTGTAAGGTTTAGTGTAGGTTTGTAATGTTTTTGGTGTGCTTGTGTTGTGTGTGTGTTTTTTAGGAAAGGTATTTGTTTTGTTGATTGTCGGATTTTGGTTTGTCGGGCATGTGAAGTTTTGTGTTTTTGAACTTTTTTTTGTCTTTTTTTTGTGTCTGTTATTTCGTTGTCGGTGTTATCAGGTAGACCCATATATATATATATATATATATATATATATATATAATGTGTATATATATATATATATATATATATATATATAATGCATATTTTTGGGGGGGTTTAAATTGGAAGTAGTTGTTTTTGGAGAAGCATAGTGCACACTTTGGTAGGTAGTGATTTAGAATTGAGCTGATAGCTGTGCAGACTGAAGGTTTATATGTCATTGTATGGGCCTGAAGAAATTGAGTATATTGGAGGTATGGTAGCTCAAGCCAATTTTGAAATTTAAGAGCATCAGAGTTATGTGAATTATGAGGTTGGTTTAATTTAAACCTGGACAGGTTTTTATATCAGAGTTCTGGTTTTTGATTTGAGTGGTCTGTAAGTTGGCAAGGAGGAGTGCAGCGCAGAGTTGGAAAGCAGCAGATAAGCACTTCCCCGAATAGTTGTAGTTTGCAAGGAGCATGCTAAGTTTTAATAGAATTATGAATATGAAGGTAAAATTTTAGTTGAGCATCAGTCATCACTCCTAGTAGCTTGTTGGGGGAATGACTTCTATGTTGATGCTGTTTAATGATATTGTAAAGGTATTTTTGATGCACGTTTTGGACTTGAGAAGAAATAATATATGTTTTTTTAATTGAGAAGTTGGTTGTCTGTTAGCCAGTTGTCAATTTGTGTGTGAGTTTGTAGATGGGAAGGGTATCTGATGTACAGATGAGAGTAGTATCATCTGCATATTGTATAACAAAAGCTCATTACGAAGATGTGTAAAGATTATTAATGAATGTATGTATGGCTCCTGATCTCTGTCAGAGGCCCTCTGATTCTTTCTCCTGTGATAGGAGAGCTGCTATGGACTACCTTTTCTTATCTCCCCACAGCTGTCTGTACCAGCTAGCACAGTCTCTCTCAAACTCCGGTTGCCAACGGCACAGACAGATGCCCTTCTTTTGTCCCATCAGTCTGGTTCATTGATCTGTCACTTTAACAAGAAAAAAAAATAGTTTTTTAGCCTGTAAATAAATGAAATATGAAAGCATCTTTTTCAAAATAATATGACCATCATCTACTACCAGTATACTTAGCTGCTAATAACAGCTGTAATTAAACAGTCTGTTTTACTAGACTTAACTAGTAATAATAGCTGTAATTGCGTAAACATTCTGTTTTACTAGACTGTCCAAGCAAATCTCTCAGAACCTTGATCTCACTCTCTCTGTGTCTGCAGATAATCCTTATGCTAATAAATGTTTAGTCCATAACCTGGCCCAACAGATGCCCATAACAAATCCTTCCCCTTATCACCACCAATAGACAAAGGTAAACTAACTGTTGGAGTTTTTATTTACCTAGTAAAGGGCCTCTGAAATTTTAAATCACTTGCTTTGTATAAATCAACTGCAATTGTTTGGTATCTACATGACAAGGGTGTCACACGACATTACATATTTAAAAATTCACAAGGCAACCTCCGCAGAAGTACCCAAGGCTGAAAGCTAGCTCCTTGGATTTTTACTTGCAACACAGTTTATTAACTTGAAGGTTAGGTCTTATTAACTTTCTATCTCCAACTTGTGTTATATTCAGATTATCTGGTCGTCTTTATAAATGGTCCCTCAATCTCCAGCATATTCACAAAAAGATAAGCCTGGTGCATTTATATCTTAGTCTTCCGCAAGCTACATCTGCAAAATACATTTGGAAACGTGAGAATGTGAAAACGGAGATTTTAGTGTCATGGCGTTATGAGAATATGCTGATATAACTGGTAATCCAGGCTCAGATGCCCATCTAAACTGCACCCACAATTTAGATGTGCAGCGAATGAAGGCTCTTGGTTAAGGGGTTGCAGGATGCCATTTGATAGAGGTATATTGGCATTTATACTACCGTTTGGAAACATATGCACTCATTCTCATTTGAGCTGTACATTGACCAATGTTTTTATTATTTAGTATTTTATTTCCCTAGTATTTAACTTTCTGGACTGATCAGTCCAACCTGATCTTTCGTTTTTAAACTATGGCTTGGAATTAAGGCAGATATTATCAGCTTATAACCAGCTTAGCCAGTCACTATAATGCAAGCATAAATCCAAGTATAGCTAGTATGCAGAGCACAAAATTAACATAACAGGAAGAAACTTAGCTAAACGATTTTCTATTCAATGCACACTACTTCAAAGAGAGCACTGTTAAATCCCTACTTCCAAAAGACCAAATGCAGAAAGACCATAGTCAAAAGATCAAATGTCGAAAACCTGGTTGCATATATGTTTAAAGTTTAAACTGTTGACTATATCACTGCGTAAACATATTAAGACACTAATTATCAGTGACATCAATATGTTGCTTTGCAAAACTATAAAACCTAAGTCAGGTTGCAACCTCCCAACAGCTTCCTTACCCTTAGTCAGGTGTAAATTGGACAAGGCTTAAACTCATCAGGTTTATTATCCTGAGCTTTAACTCGCCAGTCACTGCCTAAAATTGAAAATTGCTTTCAGCAAAGTTTATTTTAGTTTTCCAGCAGTTAGTCAAAGATTTTGGGCTTTTCCATCTTCTCCGAACTTAATATATTTAAATATATGACCTTCCAAGTGAGTACCTTAAAATGGCATCCAATAGCATTGCCTGTCCTGTCTCAATCCTTATAAATAGGCCAGTCCAGGAATCAGTTTGGAAATGCTGGAAGGGTATACCATGAACTAATGGATGTGTAATGGGAGGTGTAAGTGGAAAGAATGGAAAGGGAGTAATATACAAGATAGTTGGTAGGGGATGCTATCCATTAGTATTAATAGTGATATATTTTTATGATTCTGTGTGCAATTACTAGAGGGGCATGGCAGTCATAGTAGCAGTTGTATACAATTAGGAATCACCCTACAGGATTCCGTTGTCATAGAAATAGCACTTTCATGTCAGTTATTTGTGTACTGATTCATGCATTGCTGTATCAGAACATCACACGGATGGGAGAATGTTAAGTGGTTTTATCAGTAACTTTTTGAAATCTCAACATTGTAACTGATACAGTGCAGTCATTATGAGTGGTTGTTTTGAGATCTTGCACAGCATATTCATATTCTCATTAGCATGTTTTCTATGCAACCACAGTGAAGCCGAATACTTGTCCATTGCATATCTGTGTTGACTGTGTTAAGTACCTTTCAGTTTATTGCTATGGTTGTATGATGTAATCTCTGAGCATGTCTTTAGGAATACATGTAGTTGTCAAAGTCAATGTAAACTTTTTATTGTCATTCAGATTCCACAGCAAGTGCAACTGAACAAAATTATGTTACCCCAGGCTCTATGTGCAAACATCTAACGTACAATTCACATTACTACATTTAGACATTCCTACTACATAATACTTACTATTTTACATATCAACAGACATTTACTAAGATAAACAGACACAGCATTTATTGCACAGAATTCCACAGCTGCTTCTTATTGCAGAGGATTCTGTTCGCACTAGTCTAAGGAAAACGGTATTTATTGCACAAAAATTACATCTGTTACTTATTGCATAGGATTCTGTTCACACTAGTCTAAGGAAACATGGTATTTATTGCACAAAAATTTCACAGCTGTTACTTATTGCACAGTATGCTGTTCGCTCTAGTCTAAGGAAGCACGGTATTTATTGCACAAAAATTTCACAGCTGTTACTGCACAGGATGCTGTTCACACTAGTCTAAGGAAACACGGTATTTATTGCACAAAAATTTCACAGGTGTTACTTATTGCACAGGATGCTGTTCGCACTAGTCTAAGGAAACACGGTATTTATTGCAGAAAAATTTCACAGGTGTTACTTATTGCACATAATGCTGTTGGCACTAGTCTAAGGCACAGGTGTGCACATACATACGCATGTAGTAATTTTGTACATGTATTTTCTGGAACATTAACTGTGCAGGGATGCATACCCCATGTATTGCTTTTGAGAAATGCATGTATATTTGTGTTTCACAGGAAAAGTTTCATACATAGTCATGCAATATTGTGCCTTTATGCCATCTGTCAGCCTCAGTGCATGCTTTAACATGGTTCCATGGCTTGCTGGTGAGCCAGATGATAACAAAGGGAGTTATACCAGATTTTGATTTATGTTTTACTTTGTTTTTTTTATTTACATGGCAGGACCAACTGTACAAAAGCCCCCTTTCAGTGGAGGCTCGGAGAGAGAGAGAGAGAGAGAGAGAGAGAGAGAGAGACAGACAGAGAAGCTGCAAGAAGCTATATCAACACATTGTAAAGTTGAAAAAAAAAGATAAGACATGATAATTAATAATCTGAAGTAGTTAACTTCATTTGTGCATCAATCTATGGGTCTTCGGATCCATATCGGATCCGAGCTGGCAGTTTCCAACAGCATAGATCCGAGCTCCAAGCTCCTCCCCCCCACCCATAATCTCCTGCCAACCCTACCTGACCTCAGATCTAGTTTGCCGCGGTTTCATCCAGCAGCTCGATCACTGAGTTCCAGGTTTAGCATCTTTTTGTGAGAAAATTTTATCCTTTTTTCTCTCTTTTTTGTGTAAATTTAATGTGCGTGTGTTGTGTGCAGGTCCCTTTCCCTTTACCTGTTAATCTTCTTCATAGTTTTCCTTCCCCACCCTCGTTAGTGCGTTAGGGAGTGTGCTGTGTGTTGGAGCCTAGCGTGTGTGTTTTCCCTTTCAGTATGTCGGAGGCCCCAAAAGCTGTTTTTTCCAAGTGTACCAAGTGTGGCCATAAGCTATCCCCGGTGGATGGCCACACTCAGTGCGTGTTGTGCCTTGGGGTTGAACACCTGTCAGCAGGTTGATCCATATGTGCGGCGTTCAACCCCAGGGCACTTAAGGACCGGAGGACTAAGCTGGTTCTGGTGGGACTGCTGCCCCTGGACTTAGCTTTGGCCTCCGGTCCCACGGTGGCTCCTGCCGCGGCTGCGGCTACTGCCACTCCTGCCTCCCTTCCACTGGCCGGGACTCACCCTCCCGCTTCCGGCCAGGAGGATAGGGAGTCCAGGAAAGAGAAGCGGAAGGAGAAGCACCACAAGCGGCGGGCCGTGGCCTCTTCATCGGTCCCGCCGGCTAAGCGGTCTTCTCCCTCCAGGACTTCGGAGTCTTCCACCCCTCGGCTCCGTTCTCCTTCTTTTTCACCGGGACCGGAGGAGGCCCGGCCCCCATCGAGGTCATCGAGGCGGCACTCCCGTCCCACCCCGGTGGCCTCATCCAGATCCACCTGAAGGCTGACGGACGCAGACTTGGACCGGATGATGAAAAGATTCCTCCAGGCCCAGCTGCAGATGGGAGTGATCCTGCCCCCCCCCCCTCCGGGGGGGAGCTCGACACCTTTTTTTTGCCCCAATTGCTCCTTTTCCGACCCGCTTCCCGGGTTCGGAGTTTTCGGATCCAGGTAGCTTCGGCGCCGGGGGGTGTCGGCGCTAACAGTATCGGGTACTTCGGCGCCGACAATGCCTTCGAGTCTGTTGGGTCCCTTTTCTTCAGATCCGAACTCTCGGAGCCGAGAGCTGAGCTTCGGATCTGAGGGTCTCAGTGTGCCTTTGACTCCGCCTAGGTCAGAGCATACTGGACCTTCGGATCCGACTGCGTTGGCTCCAGCCCCGATCCGCCCATCTGATCCGAGGGAGGGTCTGCTCTCGGATCCGAGAGAGAGCAGCTCTCCTTCGGCATTCAACGTAGTGGAGAGGGTTCTGTCGAGGGATTCCAGACCCCTGGCCTTAGTTACGGCTCCACCCTGCACCCCATCTCAGATGGGTCCGACTTCCATCAGCCAGTCCCAGGGACAGCCTGCTCCGACGTCCCAGGTCGTTCTGTTGGAACATGACTTTGCTGGTGAGGTCTCCTCGGACAGCCTCCTAGAGGAGATTCCTCGCAAGTGCAAGAGGAGGCACTTGAACTCCCCTGAGTCCTTGACTGAGGACACAGATTTGGAGGAAGGGGAAGGTTCCCCCAAGATCACCCCTCGAGGACGTCTCATTTGGAGACATCATGGAGATGCTCAGGATTAGGGGGGGTGGTCTGCCCCAAGGCCTACCTCGGACGAATTTGTGTTCCTGGAGGCATTTGAAGCAAGCCCGTCTACCTCTTGGGTGTCCCCTCCAGCTGACCCCCTGATAGATCTGATAAGTACCAGGCGTGGAAGGAGCCGGACACTGTGGAGCCAGTCCCAAAAAGACCTGACAAAATACTTAGCCCACCCTTCGACAGATCCCACTGGAGTAAGGGAACCCCTGTAGATGCCATGTTGGTGGCGGTGGCCACTAAAAGGGAATTAGCCCAGGAGAGTCCATCCTCCAGACAAGGAGTCTCAGTCGATGGATCGATTAGGGAAGCGGGTTTTTAGTTCAGCTACCTTCTCAGTGAGGTCACTGAACTACATGGCACATGTCATACGACTGCAGCGAGACCTTATCAAAGAGTACGCCGCGTCGCCCCCAGAGTCCATGTCGGTGGAGGACAAGCAGTTGTACTCTTCCCAAATGGCCAGTCTTAGGTCTCGAACACCTCTGTGCGGCTACTGTCCCATGCCATGGAAGGGGCCGCTAGAGCTAGCAGAGCAGGCATTGTTATGAGGCAAAAGGCCTGGCTCCGCCACTGTGATTTCGCGGAACCCTTTAAGGCATCTTACGCTAATGCCCCTTTCGATGGTTCTGCCCTTTTTGGCAAAACCCTACGAGATACCTTGGTCCAGAGCGAGAAGGACGGGAAGACGTTGTTTGCCGTCGGAGTCCGCTTCTCTGCTCCCCAGAGGTCCTTTTCCAAGAACCAAAAGGGACAGAAGAAGATGTGGTTCCGGAAGTCGCAACAGCCGGAACCCCAGTCCTTCCACGGCAGAGGAGGACAGGGTGGACGCCGTCCTATAGGCAGAGAGGGCCCAAGGAACTTTGGGTCCAGAGAACCGTTCTCTGACCAGCCCACGCAACAGCCCTGAAGGGTTACCCGACTGCTCCACTATGGAGGCAGTCGGGGGGCGCTTCTCGAAGCACCTAGCAGCTTGGGAGTCCATCACGACTGACCGCTGGGTGGTTCGCATCATATCCAGAGGTTATCAGATCCACCAGAAAGGTCTATGATAGCAAATGGAAACGTTTTTCTATTTGAGCGGAGCACAGAGAATCTAGATCCTTTCACAGCTCCGTTGCCTGTGGTGTTAGATTTCCTATCAGTTCTCTTCGATCAGGGCGCCAGCTCCTCTACAGTTAAGGTTCAGTTGGCGGCTATCTCTCACTATCACGTAGGAAGCGACCTTGGACCGTTGATCTCCTACAAGTTATGCAAGGCCTTTCTGGAGGGCACCTTCTTACTCAGACCCCCGGTGAATGAAGCAGTCCCTCCTTGGGACTTAACTTTGGTATTGCAGGCACTTACAGCCCCTCCCTTTGAACCTGCAGCTTCAGTAGACCTAAAATTCTTATCATGGAAAACTGCCTTTCTTGTAGCTCTCACCTCAGCTCGAAGGGTTTCCAAAATTCAAGCCCTTTGTGCAAAACCACCTTATTTGTCCTTCCACAAAGACAGAGTCTACCTCAGGACCAATCCCTCCTTTCTTCCAAAAATTGCATCCGAATCGAATATTAATCAGTCCATTAACCTACCGGTCTTTTTTCCAAACTACCAAAACAAAGGGGAACATAAGTTATATCTGTTGAATCTGCACAAACAACTGCGCTTTTATTTACACAGAACAGCTGGTCATAGGAAATCAGATCAGCTGTTCATTTCCTTTGCCAAATTTAACTTAGGAAAGGCTGTTTCCAAAGTCACACTGTCCAGATGGATTTCTCAGTGTATTCTGTTGGCATATGAAAGTACTGGTCGGCCCACACCTCTAGGAGTTCATGCCCACTCTACCCGGTCTGTCTCTACCTCGGCGGCCTTTCGTTCTAGACTCTTGTTGGATGATATCTGCTCAGCAGCAACATGGGCTTCGTCTCATACCTTCATTAATCACTGCAAGCTGGATATTGTCTCCAGAGAGAGAGCATCCTTTGGCTCTGCAGTGCTCCGGAACATCCTTCCTTGAGGACCACCCAAGATTTAGGTAGCTGGGGACTCTGTCCCATAGGTTGATGCACAAATTAAGTTAACTACTTCAGATTAAGAAGTTATGTACTCACCGTAACGTTCCATCTGAGTAGGTAAACTTCATTTGTCAGCAACCGACCCCCCCCCCTCCATCCCCCTGACCTTTGGATGTTCGAGATGTTACCTTCCTTATGGCAAGGGTATGTAGCTAGTTTTGCGGGTGATTTTTGTATGCTTATCTAGCTGTGGGCAAACTCGATCTGAGGTCAGGTAGGGTTGGCAGGGGATTATGGGTAGGGGAGGAGCTTGGAGCTCGGATCTATGCTGTTGGAAACTGCCGGCTCGGATCCGATATGGATCCGAAGACCCATAGGTTTCTGACAAATGAAGTTTACCTACTCAGATGGAACGTTATGGTGAGTACATAACTTCTTATTTTTTAATACAAGTGATATTCATTTAGCATTTACTGGTAAAATACTTGAGCTATATAATTGCAGAAGTATCAGTAAGCAATAATACTGAGAGTAGGTTATGAACGAGAAAGACTTGCATTGGGAGTATTACAGAAAAGTGACCAAAATGCTGTAGCTTCAGAAAGTACAAGGTTGTAGGAACAGATAAAAGTGAAGGCAGAGATTAGAGTGGGGAGTGTGGGTGTGACTGGAGTGGTGAGGCTATGATAACAAGGAGGACTTGGGGTCCTGCTACTGTAATATTGAACAGAGCTGCTGTGTGACATTTGCACATAGTCATATGGTTAGCATTTTACCGATACATTGGTCTGTTTGTACGTTAAGTTGGCATGACGGGCGGCAGCCTAAGTGAATCTGTGCAGATTTTTAAGGTGAGAGCACTAACAATTTTTCTTTGATAATTTGGATGTTTTTTTAGAATGCTAGAAGCAAACAAGAGAGTTCATATTTCTGCTGTACTGCTCTGGTTATGCTCTTTTTCTTTCCTTTTAAGTAAGATGCAAGACAAGTGATCAGCACTAAGACACCTTTAGAGGTCATGGCTAGATGCGGTTTAACTGACAGCCTGCTACTTTTTTGTCGTAACTCTGGTTCATTGTCTAAAAGTCTGAACCCTGGGACATTCACTTTGGAGACCTGATGTCTATAGTCCCTTTTCAGAAGGGAAGACTAACATTTCCTGCAGTACTCCTCTTTAGCCATTGTCAGTCAGGTTCGTTGTGTTTCAGCTGCCTTCACAATGTCAGGCTTGCCATGTTAGCTTCCGAATTAATGAGGTCTCATTTTTTCTCTTCAGAGTAAGTGGTTATGATTCACATAAGTACCTTCAAGACGAGGTTTTAAGCCTACATGTTTGCTTCACAGTACTTTCTAACAAACAATGTTGCATTTCAGTTTGATTCCCCAAAAGTATATCTGTCTTAATATTTCAAGGCATCTTCCTGATTTAACTAGTGATTTGTATTTGTGCATTTAAGTTGAATAAATCATGCCCAGTACATATTATATAATTATATGCAGAGAGTAGCCACACAACTCATGATGTTTTTATTTATTTTTATTTATTCTTTGTTGATCTTATTAGAATACTGATCCACAGTGTTTTAACCGTGGTAGTTACAACAAGTTTAAATTTTTTTTGGGGGGGGGTATGTAAACCATGTATGTAGACTCCAAAGCATACCATATTTAGGAACAATCCAGGCCACTTGGCACATAAAATATACAGTGATAAATAATACAGAGATGCATATAAGACGGATGCTGTAACAGCATATAGAGAGCACATGGACAGCAGGTATTAAAAAAAAAACAGTAATGAGAATTGTTGTACAGTGTTATAATTCTGCAGTCATTGTAAATGCATATGAGGTTTGGCATAAGCATGGTGTGATTCACCATTTTCTCTAAAGCATAAGCATTTGGAGTCCAGCAGCAGTTCTTTTTGTTTACTACATATGTCCATCTGTCTACGTCTATATACACACAGAATATATATTGACTACAATGTTTTTCTTTCGGCTTTTCCCGGTTAGGGATCACCACAGTGGAACTCCGGTCCGCTAATGATTGGCAATAGATTTTTACGTTGCCGAGGTGCCAGCTTGATGCCCAACCTTCAACGAAGGCATGCCCATTCACGCATGTCTTTCGAACGCTACTCGACCATGGGGAGGACATGCAGACTCCACACAGAAGGTGCTCTAGTTGAGAATCGAACGGGAGAACCTCTTGCTGTGAGGCGACAACGCTACCGCTGCACTACCGTGGCTTACCATATATTGACTACAATGCCATTATAGTGCTATCACATACACGCATATCTTCTAATAATTAAGCTATATTTTTTGTTTTCATTGTTTTCATTGTATATATTGACTACAATGAAAACGAAAAATATAGCTTGATTATTAGAAGCTATGCTTGTATCTGTTAGCACTATACTGGCATACAGAGTGGGTACAATATTAAGGGAAGTGGTCACTTACAACTATGCAGAAGAAAACTGGTGAAGAAGGGGACAGGTGAGGGAATAGGATAGGGTGGGAAGACACAGTTAGGCAATACAAACAGTTCCTACACATTTTACAGTGCAGAGCTACTGGAATCGTTCTGGTATTTGCTCAGTTAATCTGTTTATATATGCACACTGCTTAATGTGTTGTACGATATCTATAGATATATATCCATATATGTATGTATTTGTGTGTTTTATATATAGGTTGTGTAAATAGTGTAATGGATAATTGTTGAGCAAAGCTGTACTGACACCATTTTGCTGCTGTCTTGGGTGGAGAGTGGTGTTATTGTAGTGGGCCTCCTGTAATATCTAGGAGGGTGTCCTGAACTTTCACTGCCAATAGTTTTTCGCCCATAGTCTTCTGTAAGGAGGTGGGCAAAGCAATATAATTCATCAGTACATTTTGTGTGTGTGTGTGTGTGTCTGTGTGTCTGTGTGTCTGTGTGTCTGTGTGTCTGTGTGAAAATTGTGTAATAGAGAACTGTGGAGCAAAGCTGGACTGACACTAGCTTGCTGTCCTATTGGGTAAAGCGTGGTGTGACTGCAGTAGCTGTGGGGATATCCTGAGCTGGCATCGTCAATAGCTTTAGTTTCCAGATCCATTGCAGTACTTTTGTGCAGAGGCAGGCAAAACCCCAGAATTTGCTAGTATTTGTTGTGTCTGTGTGTCAGTTTATTACACTCTATACGTGATGCGCGTGCACACACACACACACACACACACACACACACACACACACACACACACACACACACTCTGTGTCATGTATAGAGTATAATGGGGAATAGTGTAGCAAAAATGGACTGACACCTGCTTGCTACCCTATGCAGTAGCTGGAGGATGTACTAAATTTGCTTCTTTCAGTAGCTTAAGTCTCCTGTAGCCATTGCGGCACTATTTTGTTGAGGGTTGGAAAAAACAATGCACTTCAAAGGTACAAGGTGCAAGTGTATATATGTATGTGTGTATGTGGTGGACTGAAAATAGTGGACAACTGTGAATGTATTGTGTGTCCGTCTGTGTCTGCACACTTCAGCTGGTCACAGTGTAATGGAAACTACTTTGTAACTGTTGACTGTATGTATGTATGTATGTATGTGTTTGTGTCTGTCTGTTTGCATGGTGGCCTAAATGTTGTGGACAGTGGTGAATGTTTCTGTGTGTATGTGTGAGGTAGTCTTGGTGTAATGGGCAACTGGTTTGAAACT
The DNA here is from genome assembly GCF_019279795.1 of Protopterus annectens. Lineage (NCBI taxonomy): Eukaryota > Metazoa > Chordata > Ceratodontiformes > Protopteridae > Protopterus > Protopterus annectens. The sequence continues at coordinate 1,858,615,863 of NC_056725.1, forward strand.
GACTACTGGGCAGTATATGGGCAAGTGTCAGCATACTGGGTTTGCATCCATGGGTAGGGACATACTTACCTAATAGCAGTTGCTTTGCAACTTGTGTCATGAATTTTGTAGAGAACTGGTCATGCCTCATGATTATCCAAGGCATGTTGTGTCAATGGTGTTGTGCATCGCAGTCTTGCATAATAGATGCTTTGCCCTTGTGAGCCATGCATTTTGTAGAGAACTGGTCACTGTGTCATGATTATCCAAGGTATGTTGTGTCAGTGGGTTGGAGTGTGGTTGGGTGTGGGTGTATGTGTCAGTCAGTCTAGTAGACAACAACTTTGCAGCTGTGGACTGACATGAGAAGTGACATCTTGACCAAGCTGCTTTGCCCACGTTACACGTGTCTTTGTAAAGAAGTGCCCATTTCATCATGGTTATCTAGTACAGTGTATGTGTATGTTTGCCTCTTTTCTGTGTAAGATGTAATGGAGAAGTGTAGAACAAAACTGGCCTGACACATGCTTGCTGCTCTGCTGGAGGGTCGGGACAACAGTGCCAGTGCAGTGAGCTGGCTGCAACAGCTAGGGTGAATGTCCTGAGCTGACATCTGTCGATAGCTTTGGTTGAACATGACCGTTGAAACAGTTTTGTTTTCAGAAAGGTGGGAAATATTCCATTGTTCATGTGTACATTGTGTACGTGTGGGCATAGGTGTATATGATTGGGTGGCTGTGTTTGTGGTGGGTGGAGATGTGATTATTATGCATGGTGTAATGGAGAGCTAAAGAATAGAATTGTGCTTTGTTTGGTCCATGGCGATTTCGTCATTGCTTTGTGGAGACATACACATTGTCTTGTGTTTGGCAGCATTTTATCATTATGTGTCATGTTTGTCAAATGGTGTCGTAGCTGTATGCTTGCTGCTGCTGCTGGAACTGTCAGTGCATCTGTGTGACATTAAGTATGCACATGCTGATCTGATGCTGGGGTGTTGTAAAAGAGAACGGAAGAGTAGGAGTGTTCGGTATCTTAGAGGCATCCCTATGAAGTGTCACTGATTTTCAGTGACATCCATGATATTTGCTCATAATTTTACCCTGACCTCCTACAGTTGATAATGCTTTATGAAAAAATGATGGATTATAATCGACAAGTAATGATCTTCAGTACAATTATAAACTTCACCTTCAAAAAATGCATGTTAATTCTTGTAAGCGTTCTATATACAGTGCTAGCGCAGTTAAAAAAAAGTGCTTCCAAATTGGATCCTTTGTCCCCGATTGTGGTACTGAAAGCTTGATAGTGATGCTTACAGGAAGTATATGACTAAGTTGAGCAAAGGAAAGCAATGATAACAGAAAGCAGAGCACCACATCGGAGGCTTATGAGGTGATTGTTAAGAAGAAAGAAAGAAAGCATGTCATTATTATGTTAAGTTTTGTATGAAATTATATACTTTAGATGTTCTTTGTGTTTCACTGTTGCAGTCATCACACTTGGGTTATCCTGCGAGGGGTAGCCCTCAGTTGGCCCGAATACCAGAGGCTTAATATTTCTGTGTCGGTTGCTGTTGCTCCAGGACTGACTTCAGTTTGTCAGTGGTATAAAAGCAGGCACCTGACGCAATTACATCAGTCTTTCTTGCCGAGGAGCCCAAAGCAGAGGCAGTTCGCACAAGTGCCGGTCAGCCGCTACCTGAGTTTTCATTTCCGAATTTGTAGTTGAAGTCTTCTAAAGCTAAGTACCCCTTTGGAGATAACTTTTTCTGACATCGGTTAGAGCAAGAAAAAAGTAACAATTGTCTCGCCTGTGGAAAGCAAATACCAAACTGAGATTTTCATTCTTACTGCATCACTTGTTTAGGCCCAGACCATGACGTCCCTTGCTGTCGGTTTTGTGCTTTGTTCAGCACCAGACCTATACGTTGTCGGGCCCTTATCGTAGCTAAATACTTTCACTCTCCGTATTCTGAAATGGCTCTGGTAAGCCATCCGACTACCAATCTTCCAGAAAAAATGTAAGGATAAACACAGAGACAGACCGCGCAGGTCCAAAACTGCCAATTACTCTTCTGTTAAGCTAGTCACCAGTTCGCCGATACTCAGTGAGGTGCTTTCGCAGCCCCTGATGCCCGCTTCTATGGATTCACAGACCGCTACAGAGACCCGTTTTGAGTCCAGTATGCAGCAAGAGTCTTCTTTGACTACAGAACCTGCAGATGTCTCTACCTTGAATGGGTCCGGAGCTGCTGTGCAGGCACCGGCTTCTGAGGAAGCTCTTCGCACTACCAATATTTGACACAAGCTGACAACTTCTTTCGAGTCTTCAGTTCTTTCTAAAACTACCAAGTTTCTAAGGCCCAGGGTACGAACTACGCCTAAAAACCAACGATCCAAGCGCCTGCTTCCATGCCTCAATCTCAAATGCTTAAAATGGCGGAAGACCTTATCATGCTGATTAGGGGAAGTCAGCCTACTCCTGCAAAAAGAAAAAGAGATTTGTCTTGAGCAGCTTTATCCGACCAAGAGTCCGATGACTCTGAGGTTTCTGATTATGAAGACATGCCCTTATCTGCTTATGAGAATTCAGATGCAGAGGAATCCATTCCTTCTGCCTCTCCTCCAGAGGATTTTTCTTTTGGTGAAACCTTGCATACCTTGAGAGAGCACATTTCCAGTGGGAATGCCAGGATTATCCTCAGTCCAAAAAGAGACTCAGGGAATTTTTAGAATTACCACAGCACAGACCCTTAGCTATTCCTCCTGTGCTGGTTGTTGTGGATGATGTCTTTATGGAATCCAGTCTAACTCCTGATACTCTACCTCCTGCTCCCAGGAAACCTGACAGGTATTACAGAGTCCCTGACTCGCGCAAATTTCTTTTCAAAAATCCTATTGCTGACCCAGAGGTCATCTCCCAAGGACCTAAAGAAATAAAAGCAGCCACAGCTAAGAATCCCACCCCTTCGGACAGGGATTTCCGAGCTTTATACAGATGGGGTAAAAAAGTATACACCTCTGGAACTCTTGCCATTAGAGCATTAAATTGTTAGTTCCATATGCTGAAATACCAGCAGCATACCATGGAACTTATTAAATAAAAATGATCTATGTTCCCAGACTGTGCAGAAAATAAAGAATTACAGGAGTTTATGCATTCTGCAAGCCAAGTTTTTAAACATACCCTTTAATGTGAGTTTGACGCCCTAGAAGCATCCTGCAGGGCAGCAGTCACAAGTTCTGTAATTAGAAGGCATGCTTGGCTTAAGGAACAGACCTTGCCCAGACCATGTCAATCAAAACTATTGGATGCACCACTGAACAAATACAATCTGTTTGGCACCAAAGCAGAGGAAGTTTTAAAAAGATGGAAGAAAAAGCTAAGTCTATGCAGACAGTTAAAGATTTTTTGCAAGTCCAGCCTCTGAGATTCAGTAGGCATTGCCCCATCACAACATTGGTCCTTTCAAGCCCCCTCAAGGCCATCCCAGACTAGACCCCCCCCCCCCAGACAGCAGTCCCAGGGAATGCAAGAGATCTAAGCAATGGAGTACCTCCACTTCAAAAACAGGGAGTGCTAAGCCACCCCCTTATGGAAAGAATTCACAGTGACTTTTCCGGTCTGCCTCTTACCTCTGCCCACCTGCTTGTACCCCTTAGGAGGAAAACTTGCCTCCCATGCAAAAAACTGGGCCTCCATCACCAACGATCGATGGGTCCTCAACATAGTGTTCCAGGGGTACAAATTTTATTTCCACACATTGCCAACCCTAAAAGGGTTCCCTGATCTTCCTCTAAACCAGTGGGCAGAGGCACAAAACCCAGTTCATTCCCTGCTCTGCATGAGGGCAGTTCAACCTGTTCCTGCAGACCAGATAGGCCAAGGTTTCTATTCCAGACTTTTCCTGGTACCCAGAAAAGAGGGCACCTGGCGCCCAATCTTAGATCTAGCCATTCTAAACACCTTCCTAGTAGTACCAAAATTCAAAGTGCTCACCCTCCAGCAGCTTCTTCCTATGCTGTCCATAGATGCTTGGTTAGCCACCCTAGACCTAAAAGAGAGGCCTATCTGCACATCCCAATCAGAGACTCTTGCAGGAAATATCTACATTTCAGGGCAGGATCTATGCATTATCAGTTCTCTGCACTTCCCTTTGGCCTGTCCACTGCTCCCAGAGTTTTTATAAAATGCCTGGCTCCAGCCGTTTCTATTTGCAGACAAAGAAATATTCAAATTTACCCCTAAGATTTTCTTTGGTGGGCAGCAGCATGCAACCACAACAAGAGAATTCTCTTTTCACAACCCCATGCTGCCCAGACCCTAACCACAGACTCATCAGACTATGCCTGGGGTGCACACCTGGATGGCAGGTGCATTCAGAGCCACTGGAACACAAATCAAATTCATCTGCACATCAACCAAAAAGAGATGGTAGCTGTTCAGCATGCTCTGACAGCTTTCAGACCCCTACTCTCTCTGGGGTCTCTACTAATCAAAACGGACAACACCACAGTGATGTGGTATATCAACAAGCAGGGGGGAACCCACTCTTACCCATTCTGCAGGCCTCAGCCATACATATTGACCTACTAGCACAATTCCTGCCAGGCAACCAAAACTCTCTGGCAGACGACTTGAGCAGAAATCTCCTAGACCCACAGGAGTGGCCATTAAACCACAGCACCTTCAGTCTCATAACCCAGAAATGGAGTACCCCGAAGTGGATCTATTTTCCTCTCACAACAACCACCAGCTCAGCATATTCTACACCCGGGAACCTCACAGCAAGGTCTGGAAAGTGGATGCCCTATCCTAAAAATGGGTAGACCTCTCCATCTATGCATTTCCCCCTCTACCTCCTCTTACAAGGGTATTACTCAAAATAAGAGAGGGCAGACCAAGGTAAATTCTGATCGCCCCAGACTAGCCACGCCAACACTGGTACCCACTACTGCACAGTCTGTCACCGTTGCCTCCATGCCACCTCCCTCAGATTCCAACTCTCTTGACTCAGCAGGAAGGAGAGTTCTTGCATCCACAATTGCAAACCCTGAACCTGGCAGCCTGGCTTATTTCTTGACCTCTCCTCCAGTGGCCAGCCTAAGCAAGCAAGTCCTGGACGTTATCTGTGAAGCCAGATGACCCAGCACTAGAAAATCCTATGTTGACAAGGGAAAAGGTATTGTTCCTGGATCCAGGCTAAAGGAGCTAAACCAGCACAGCCCTCCTTACCTCTCATCCTGGATTACCTAGCAGACCTACTCCACAGAGACCTGTCATTGTCTTCTATTAAAATCCATGCCTCTGCCATCTTTGCTCACTACAGCACAGAGCCACCTCTCTTTTCACACCCACTCATCAAGCAGTTCCTTAGAGGAGCTAACAACTTAAGGCCAACCAGAAGAGCACTTACCCCTGCTTGGGACCTTAACTTTGTGTTGGAAAAGCTCACGCTTACCCCCCTTTGAGCTTGCAGCTTCAGCAGACTTAAAGTTTCTCTCTTGGAAAACAGCCTTGCTTCTGGCCGTCGCTTCATCTAGAAAAGTGTCTGAGCTACAGGCACTCATGGCTGTGGAACCTTTCATCATTTTTCATGCTGACAGGATCTCCCTCAGTACTAACCCTACTTTCATGCCTAAAGTGGTGTCCAGTGTGGCTCTCAACCAATCTATTTGCTGACCTTTTTCCCTAAACCCCAAAATAAGGGGGAAAGGATCCTGCACTCTTTAGATGTGCACAGACAGCTCAGATTCAACCTGGATAAGACTAAGCCCTTTAGGAAATCTGACTTGTTACTAGTCAGCTTTGCACCAGGGGCAGAGGGCAAGGCCATATCAAAACAAACCATTTCCAAATGGATAGCACACTGTATCCATTTCTGTTACAAACCACCCCCACAGGGGATCAGAACACATTTCACTAAAGCAACTTCCACCTCTGCAGCCTTTCACAGAGGGGTCCCTACCAGGGACATTCTGGAAGCTGCAACATGGAGTTCTGTTCATACTTTCACCAAGCATTATCACCTGCCTATCTTTTCCAAATCCAGGGCAGGCTTTGCAATCGCAGTCCTGCAGGGCATACTAGCCAGCCCCAACTCTTCTTGACTGCCTCCACCCATTCTTCAGCTTTGAGAATCAACCCAAGTGTGATGACTGCAACATTGAAACACGAAGAACATAGTACAGTTGTGTGCACTTACCATAAATGTAGATGTTCGAGTGTATTCACTGTTGCAGTCCTGGTTTCCCACCCTCCATCCCTCTTCTCTCTCTCTTCCTCACTCTTTACAGGGCTTTTGGTATTTACTTTCTACTGGTGGTGTTATCCCACCATAACCTAGCTCCTGACATTTGGGGCAAGAAAAACTGATGTAATGGTGTCGGCTGCCTGTTTTTATACTACTGACGACCTGGCATCAGTCCTGGAGTGACAGCAACTGACACAGAAATACTAAGACTGTGGTATTCGGGCCGACTGAGGGCTACCCCTGGCAGGATAACCCAAGTGTGATGACTGCAACAGTGAATACACTCGGAACATCGATATTTATGGTAAGTGTACACAACTGTACTGTCCTACTTCAACAAGGTTGTTGTACAAAGATAACAAGAGCAGTCAGAATGCATTTTAAATTGTATATTTTGAGAGGCACTTTCTCTTGAATGGTTAGGTTTGTGAACTGATCCATGCATTTTATAGCATTGTTTTTTGTAAGATTTTTGGCCCAGAAGTGTTCATTACGAACATATCATCTGTTAACTTGAATATCTTAAAATTTCTCCCATTAGATGATGCTGTAAATGTATTCAGTACAACTTTCCTAAATAGCCTTGCACCTCCTAAAAACAAATAATGCAATTTGGCTATCCAAAAAGAGTATAGTGTTAATGCAGGATAGAGAAAAAGCATGGAAAGAATGGCAATAATGTAAAACACCACAATACCTTAAACTTCGGAATACTTGGCAATCGTACTAAAATACAAATTAATGAAGGCAAAAAATATACTATAACTTTCATAATAATAGTAAACACAACCCTAGAAAAGTCTGCAAAGTTAAAGAAATCTTTGCATCCCAGCCGTAAATTCAATCCTAACCCCTCTCCCAATAACTCGTCACTTGAAACTGCAATACAATTCAACTCTTGTTTCACAGAGAGTATAGCAGCTGTAACAAAGGATTCCCCATCATCTAATCGTAACCCTGCCAAGCAGCCAGGTATCACCACATTCACATTCAAACCTGTGTCCATATCCTATATAAAACTACTCAAACTCAAATCATGCTCTACTTAGCTGATGACCTTCCACGTGAGCACCTTAAAATAGCAGCCAGTAGCATAGCCTACCTTGTCTCAGTCCTTATAAATAGGTAATCCAGGAATCCCACATTCCCTTTCTCTGGAAAAAGTCATACATTATCCTTCTGCACAAAGGGAATTCAACTGACATTACTAACTTTAGACGTAAGACAATCTTATCCCTCTTTCCAAAATACTTTGAAAAATATATTCAAAAGGAATTGCTGAACTATCTCTTGCTGGAAGAACTCCTATCTTCCACACAACATGTCAGCTGTCCTTCACATAGTACTAATACTGCACTTCTAACTTTTTAGTTTCTCCAAGTCTTTTGGGTTTTTAACACCATGATGGAAATAGACCCCATTCCTAAGTCAAAGTATAAATAAAGGTCATGAAATTATTGTTGTTTCAATCTGTGATGTTAGCCAGAAGTGCTCTTCCCAGCACCCACAGTGTGCCCGGTACTGACTCCACCTGCAGTTCAAATGGAGTTGTATGCATCGATAACATGTCTTAAGTATGACTGTAAATTCTTTTTCTTATAAGACCTGTTTCTCCTACTACTACTGGAACTGTCTGGGTATCCTTGCACATAGCCATCGTTTCCGCCTGCAAATTTTGGTATTTTATGACTTTGTGTCTCTCTCTAGGTGAGACAGTGTAGTCACCGGGTGTAGCAATTTCAATGATCAAAGCTACTTTTATCATCTTTTCATGGACTACTGTATCTGGTTTTCTCACATCTATTTTTGCACTGTTGGTAGTGGGTGATCCCATGTGATATAAACTTCAGCATTTTCTATAATGCTTTGTAGCTCATGTTTCCAGTGTTTGTCAGCTACCTCATTATTATAATGTTTTCATAATCCCCAATGCAACAGTCTTGCCACATCATTATGCTTTTCAGTGTACAGTCCTGCCATTAGTGTTCACAACCAGCAACAAGATGTGCAACTGTTTCCAATTCTGTTTTACAAAACCTGCATTTGTCTGTTTCTCCCACATGTTCAGTGGACTTTGTAAACCAACAAGTACGTAGTCCACTGACTTGAGCTGCCAATATTAACCTTTCGTCGTTTGGTTTGAATTCTCCTTTCCTTAACCATTCCTGCATGTGATCCAGGCCGACATGAGGTTATTCAAAGAGTTTTCTGCACTTGCAACTATATTTATGCATTTTCCACATTTCTTGCCATCTCATCTGATCCTTCACCTTATTCTTTCTTTTGTTTTCGGCACATTCGGTTGCTGCCTGATTTTGATCTACTTCTGGTTTGATTTCCATTCCTGCTTGATGCTGATATGCTTCTGCTAAACCAAGCAGGGAAGAAAGCCATCTTAGACTTATTCTCCTAATGTTTTAAAACTTTCACCATGTCTGGGGCTTATGAGGTCAGCAAATATATATGCAGTCCTATGATTGGAGATCTACACATTGAATCAGTTTCGAGGAGGCCCATACCTCCTTCAGAACAGGGAATGTAGTCTTGGTATGCAACGATTTTTACAAACCATTTGATGATTGTGAAGCATCCTCCTTGTTTTCCTGTCCAAATGATCCAACACCTTTTGGGGCCAATCATTCACTCCAAAATTGTAAGTTAAAACAAGAAGTGGAATTTGGTTTATAGCTTGGACTTTGTTCCTAGATGTCAGTGCTGTTTTCAGTATTAATTGTCTTCTAAAATATTCCTGAATAAGTTTTATTTGCATTTGTCCATGTTTTATTGTTGATCCTTCATCATTTCCCAAACATTTATACACTTCCTCCAGTTCTTTTATATCACATTCCTGTCCCAGGCTGGTGTTTTCTTGGCAGCTTTCCTGCTTTAAAGGTTGCTTTTGCGCATTTATCAAGACTAAAACATCTTTACATCATCTGAAAAAGGTTTGACCACTTGTAGTTGCGCTTTCAGTTCCTCATCTGATAAGTTATACAGTTTCAAATCATCTACAAAAAGAAGATCAGAAGTCTTTACACTTTGTTGTGTTCTGGGTGCCAAATTGTAGCCATGACCCAATCTGTTAAGTAGACAGGTTAATGGGTTAAAGGCAAGACAAAAGAGCGGTGACAGAGGTACCTTGGAATATCCCACTTTGAATTTTTATCCCTGGAATAATAATTTGTCCTTTAATCATGGCTTAACTGCAGAGAGGTTTGCCACTGTTTCATGGCTGCTATAATGTAATCGATCAGTGTAGGTTGTATCTTGTGCATTTTTAAGCACTGTTTATCCACGGATATGGGATACTGTCAAATGCTTTTTTGTAGCCTATCCATGCCATACTTAGATTCTTCCCCTTTTTGCAGTTCTCCATTATGACTTTAACAACAAACAATGGCTTTGTTCTTATGACTTTTTTTTGGTTACCCTTTCGTTCTATTGCCATAATTGAGTTTTCTTCTAAATGGCTTTAAATTCTGTCAGCATCAATTCCAGCATATAGTTTATATGTTGTTGTAAGGCAAGTTACTGGTCTGTAGTTTTTAGGATAGCTTGAACTTCATTGTTAAGTAGGAGTACTGTTTTTCTGTTATTAACCATGGTGCGCATATAAATAGCTCTTACTCATGGCTAAATCTTCATGTAAAGATGTTAATACTTTTAGCCAGAAGTTATGTACTGCATCTGGGGCTGGAGTTTTCCAATTAGGAGCTTTTCCTAACTTTGTTTCAGTTTCTCTGGTTGTTACTTCATCCCATTTCTTATCCTGTATATTTGAACCTCTTATTCTTTTACTTCTTCTATCCGTTCAGCATCAACATACATCTATTTCTTCTTTATTTTGGTGGTGTTTCAATTCCTTTTGCCTTGTTTCCCAATTCTCTATTAAACTTTTTTGGGTCATCAATAAATTGCTTATTTTGTACTTTTCCTTTGTATTTATGCATGTCTTCATGTTTTTCTGCCTGTGCTGATATTTTGTTTAGTATTTGTGATAGTGCTCGATAGATCCTGATCTGTTCTGATACTGCATATTGCTTTTATCACGTCTATCTTTGACTATTTTTGTTGATCTGTTCCCACTTCTGTACTCTTCTAATAGTGACACTTCTTGTCTTAATTGCTTTATAGTTTTCTATATTTGATATGGCATTCGGTTTCTCCCTTTTCTTTCCCTTACTGCCCTATGTTTTGTGGTAAGATTTTATCTATTATTAATTTAAAAGGACAGCAGGCTAGTGTCAGTCCTATTTACTTCTGTTATATCACCTGGATTTCTATAAACAGTCCTAATTACTGTGCTCATTTGATCAAACTCCTGACTTTATGGGTTTTATTGACTTTCTGTAATCTATTACTTTCATTGATCTTAATATGTTTGCCCATCTCTGTTAAATCAAGCAACTCTCTCTCAGATCATTTTCTTCTAAGCTGAGGGCACATCCTTTGTTCTCCATTTCCTGCGGGCATTCTATAGAAAGTTCCAGAACATCTTTCTGTGCCATATTCTCATCAGTTTCAACCTGTCACCTGTTGCCCTTTCATATGGGAACTCACTAGCCTATCGCTCCACAACATTGACTGCGACAGAGTTGCCCCAGTTTCCTATTCCTTTCCTTGATGTGCAACTCCAACTGAACTTTTGTACTGTTTTCCTATGGAAGGCTCTAAAATATTGTCATATAGCAACTGATCAGATGTTTCCTTCTCCACCGGTTTCTCCTTTATTTGGAGATCCATTGCTCTGAGTTAGATTTTCTACAGGAAATACAAGCCATAACCTCAAATTCTGTTTCTTTAACTTCTCCATTGCTAATTCTTTTCTCTACTTTTCTCATTTTTTGTATTGTAAATTTTTCTATATCCAGCTGCCTTTGCCTGTATTTCTCTTCAAATGTCTTTGGTGCTGCAGTTTTTGTATTGATTCATTTTGCTTTCGCCTTTGCATAAATATTGCACCATATTAAATGTATTTTTCGTTCCCATGTCCATATTTCCTCTTCAGATGTCTCTTGTTGCTCCTGTTTCTCCTTACCTGGGGTCTCGTTCCAACATGCTGTGATCTAGCCTGTGTTAGACTTTCCCCACTAAATCCTTCATTTCACAGGTATTCTATAACTACAGATTATTTTTTTTAACTTCTACTTTACTAATCTTCTGTTCCCTCTTTGTGATTTATTTTTTGTATTGTGATGTTTTCCATATTTGGATGCCTTTGCCTCTCTTTCACTTTGAATATCTTTGGGGCTACTTTTTTGTATTAATTAATTTGGCTTTCTCCTTTGCATAAATATTGCACCATATCAGTTCTCTTTTTCTTTCCTATGTCCATTTTTATACCTTTCAAAAATATCTAGAGTTTGTTCTGTATATTTTATTTCCTCAGTCACTTATTTTTCCAAATGGTCCAAGGTTTCTTGGTCTAGGTAATGTTTTTCATAAATCTGTTATGTTAATAAGCACAAATTTGCATCTGAAACCTTTAACAGCTTTTCTTGTACAAGTATTTTTCTTTCCTCTAATTTCTCTCTCAAACTGTTTGTACATCTTCTGTCCACAAATTCAGAAATTCTTGACTTCTTGCATAATAGTAACAATACGTAATTTCTGTCTTATCCTCAGTAGTCCATTCTATCATCTTTATGGCTCTTTCTTGACCTATCAGTTTTGTTATTTTTGTGGAGTACTGCTTCATTCTACAACAAGAGGGGCATCCTCCCCTGAGCCTGGCCTAACCACATTGTAGGAATGTTTCCGTGTCTTGAGGATTAAACACTGTCCTGTCTTGGCACCAGTGCACCTACCAGGATTGGGCACTTTTTTATCCTGGGACTGGTGCACCCAAGCTATCCTTTTTATTTTTAATGTACTTCTCTCCATGATATATGCTCTGTAAAATACAGTCTGTATATTGGTGCCGTCTTGGTGGGAGTACCAAGACTTGAGGATAAATTCAGTTCCAGCAGTACTCTACTCTCCTTTGCTTGCTGAGTTATCCTCTGTCCATTTCATGGGTTCATAGATTAGTACTAAGCTAACTGCCCTTGTGAGCCATTTTAAGCCTAGCCAATTATCCCATGTGAGACTCAAATCCTGCACCTTGTGTTTGTAAGGCAAACACCTTAACCATTAGGCTACCCTCCCAACCCTATCATCTCTCCATTCAGACCACATGGTTTCTCTCCTTCCCATAGTACTAACACTGAACTTCTAACCTATATAGATACTGTCAGTAAAGCTAGAGATAATGACAAACTAGTTCATAGGTAGGTACTAGGCTATCGGTCCAAAGGCCTAAGTAAGCCTAGCCAACAAGTTTCCCTGGCTTACGCCACCCAAAAAGTTAATTTCCTGTGCCCCTGTCGGCAGAGCCACAGAAGTGATCCCTGGGGTGTATTTCCCATTTCCCATCCACTCATCAAGATTTTTGCTAATGAGGAACGTTGCTTGACATAGATGAGTAGCTTGTTCCAGTGTATTTGAAGTCTCTGGGACAGGAATCCCTCCGACATGTCCTGTTTATTGTGGTGACAAGATTTAGGTCTCTAGACCGTGTAGCTCAGAGGGATTGGGATTTCTTTAGGTGTAGCATGTCCAACAGCTCTGGGTTTGACATAGCTTTATATGTTGGGCAGAGATCACCTCGGAGCAGGCGATATGCTACAGAGTAACGCTGGAGTTTTTTGAGATGATCAGTGTAGGGCATCTGTTTGAGGCTAGTAATCCTCTTTGTGAGGTACTTCTGTGGCCTTTCCAGCTGCTGGAGATGTCTTGTGTGGTACATTTCAAAAGGGGCATTGTACTCTATAACTGGTCTAATGAGTGTCGAGTAGAGGGGAACAGTGACCTCTTTTTTCCTGGATGAGAACCCTTTGGTAATGACGTGTGCCACATAGAAGGATTTCCTGACTACTGTGGCAATGTGATTATCAAAGGAGAGACTACTGTCCACCTGGGCATTAAGTAGACTACCACCTTTGTAGTATAGTTCATGGGTACAGAGTTTTTACCAAAGGGGATGACCATGCACTTTTTGGCTTTGAGCTTGAGGCCATGGCTTTGACACCAGGCATCTGTCTCAGTGAGGCCCTTCTGTAGGTTGTCCACATCATTTGGGGACTCTACTATGGCTCCTAGTTTGCAGTCATCTGCGAACTTAGTTAGCCAAAGGCCTTCTGTGTTAGCCTGTACTTCTGAGAAGTAGATACCAAACAGGAGAGGTCCCAGGACCGAACCCTGTGGTACTCAAATTGTCACTGGTTAAAAGTCAAATTTGGAGTCTGTAACTTTTACACTGTGGGTTCTGTCAGTGAGACAGTTGGCAACCCATCTTGTGATGTAGAGATTTATACCTAGTTAGGTGGGGGTGCAGTTCATTTTGAAGTTCATGTAAAACGCAGCGTGGGATGTTGTCCGGTCCCAAGGATGCTGTGTTTTTGGCTTTAGAGTGCAACCTTTACCTGCATAGCTGTGATTACAGGGACTCTGCATTTTTCCTGTATAGATGTGGGCCCTTTAGGGGGTGGGGTGGGGGGGTAAAGTTAGCAGTGAACCTATCTGCCAGGATGTTGGCAGTATCAGTTGGGTCTTTAATTTTCATGCCATTGTGCTGTAACTCAGAACAGATCTGGGTGTTGCCATTGAGATTCTTGACATAGCTATAGAATGCTGTGTGGTTGTCCCTAGAATCAGTGGTGATTTTGTTTTCGTAGCTATATTTGGAGGATCTTATAAGGGGTCTCAACTTTTTATTGCGGCTGACCAGGGAGCTCCTCCACTCATGGGATTTTACTCTCTTTTGCAACAGTTTCTTCCTTCTGTTGTAGAGTTTGTTTATGGCAGGGAACCACCAGATTGACTTCCTTTTTTGGAGGATAGCATCTTGGTTCTGTTTGGGATAGCATGATCCATACACTTGTGTAAGTGCTTATAGAGTGCATTTGTTAGGATTCAGCGGTTGTAACTATATTGTCCATCTGCATGGGTGTCATGAAGTTAGTCACTTCTATCTTAGGCATGAAGTTGGCTTTGATGAAATTTTTTACCGTGGTTTCCTTAATGGGGGTGGGGCGGGATGTGGATATCTAGGGTGATTAGCTTATGGTTGTATCTGAGCAACAAGGAGTTGACTTCAGGTGTGGAACACCAGTCACTCATGTTGGTAATGACTAGGTCTAGGATATTGTTGCCCCTGATGGGGGTGTGGATAAGTTGATCCAGGGCATTGGAATTTATGAATTCCAGAAAGCATTGAGCGAAGGAGTTGGTACACAAGTAGTTTTCCCAGTTAATGGTGGGGTAGTTAAAATCACCCATTATTAGGGTGTTTGGTTGTACCCTAATATTTTCCAGTATATCAAGAAAAGAGGAGTGGGAATCCTGGGGCATGGTGGGGGATCTCTAGCAATCTACAATTTGGATTGCCAGTTTTGCCCAGAGTTAGTTGCACTTGGATAACCTCGGATGCATTATGTTGAGCAACTAGCCTGGAGGTATGTATATCCTTATTGAATATGGACACACCTCTGCCTTTGGTGTTCCGGTCCAGGTTAGGTGGCCGAAAAGTGTGATATGAGAGTTATAGCTTGGTAATGCAGGGGTGCTCTCTGGAGCATTGAACCAGTTCTCAGTCACTGCACAGATATCAATGTTCTCCATTTTAATGAGTGCCTCGAGGGAGTGCATTTTGAGATTTAGACTTCTAGCACTAGCATTACCCTCGGTTGTTGCTTGCCCTTTCCTGTTACGATGGTGAATTTGTCATTTGAACCTTGCCTAAAAAAGGCACTATAGGGACGGCAAAAGCCTTAGCCAGTATCCGGAATCCAAGGAGTGACAGGTGCAGGCCATCTCTGGCAAAGCATTGTGGTATGTCGACCATGTCGTCTCAGGCAGACAGATGCTGGATCCCCTTAGAATGACACCAGAAGCTTAGCCAATTGTTGAATTCAATAATTTTGTCCTTGTACTGTGGTATCCTTCTGGGCGATGACAGGATGCTACTCAGGGCTAGGGTCATACCTGCCTGGGCTACAAAATCGGAGAGTTCTTTCATGTCTCTGTTCATGTAGTCCAGGGAGGTACTCTCATCATTCACACCAGTATGGACAATGACAGTGTCATATTTGTACTTGTGGAGTTACTTGAGTGTGTGTGTGTGTGTGTGGGTTATGTGGCAGATCCTGGCACTTGACAGGCAGCTGACAGTAACCTTCTTCTTGTTTAGCCTAGTGAGTGGGACATCAGTGTGCCTGACTATAGAGTCACCTATAACTAGTGTGTTTGGTATGTTGTTTTGCCTTATGGGCTGTAGTTGAGTGGCATACTGAGTCTGTGGGCTATGTGACATTTGGGTTGTGTTGGGGGGTTGGAGTTTCTTTGTGTTTCTGCTTTGGAGGTCCCTGTTGCTTGAGCAGATTATTATTGAGAGCCTCCGTGAATGTTTTTGTGTTTGTATGTGTGGATTTTGGTGGTGTAGGTTTAGTGGGATTATGTGATGAGTGTGGTGTGGTGCAAGTGTTTACCTTCTCTTGACTGTCAAGTTCAGTCTTGGTTGGAGAGAGCTTTAACTCCAGTTTGGCTAGATAAGTGCATCTCTCACAGGTTGTAGTATTGGGTGGTAGGAGGAGAGGGTTGTCTGTGTACATGAGCCATTTGCTACATTGCCCCAAGATGCCCAGATTCATCAGATAGACAGGAGAGAACACTGTGAGCTGACCCTTGGACATGCTTGAATAAAAAAACTATTTTCCTCTAGATAAGTGAGGAGAGTAAGTACAAGAGCTGTTTTTCTCTAAGCAAGTGAGGAAAGTAAGTAGGAAAAAACTATTTTCGCCTAGGTAATGAGGAAGGTTGAGTGCTGTAGTAATTTGTAGCGTATTTAGTGCTTACAAGTTTTGAACAAGTGCTGAGCACAAATAAGCAAATTCAAGTTCTAAAAGTAAGAATCTGTATCTGAACTAGACTAGTTACAGGAAAGAAACAAGTGTAAATGCGGGCTTTTAAATCAGAAAGTTGAGAGAGATGGAAAAACTGCCCAAACAGCCAGTAACTACAATTTCTGGGCCAGAACCACTCCTTATGTGGTAGATAGGTTACCTAGTGCTTACCACTCCCACTGATAATGTAGCAGGCTTCCCTCAAACTTAGACAGGCATGGGAGGCTCAGAAGCTTACAAACAGTCCTCGATGTAGAAGCTTACAAACAGTCCTGGATGTAGCAAATCTGTATCTGGACTAGACTGGTTACAGGAAAGGCAGCAAACAAGTGTAATTTTTTTTTTGTTACAGGTAAGCAGAACACAGGGAGATTCTAGCAAAGTTTTTTTTTTTTTGTAAAGGAAAGGGAGAGTGGAGAAGCAGAAGATAATTCAAGGTTAGGAAACTAAGTATGCTGGCCTTCTCAAATGTTCTCTCTGTATTAGGTAGAATGAGCTAATGACACTAGACTGGGAGGAGTGTCCCAGATCAAACTTACAGTAGGGGCAGACAACTGCAAAGCCACCAAGTATCACAGCAAGACACCAACAGGGAGGGAGGGGAACAGTATTACAGCTACTAGCCTACACTGTTTTAGACAGTAAACACTACAGAAGTGTTTATCACAGCAGAAGAACAGCAGTGAGTCACAAAATGAAAGTTTTTAAACAGATGAAGGAGCAAGGAGACTCAACAGAATGCTTTTAACTGCAAACAAATCAGTTATATGATACACTCCATGGCAGGAAATCAGAACAAACAGGTGCTTAACAAGTAGAGAAAATGTCCTGTTAATACCTTTCACACAGTGAAACTAGATAGAAAGCTTTACAAACAGTGTGACAGCAAAAACCTTAATTATCAGGCCCTGTAAGGCAGACAATTTTTGTTTAACTGTGCAGATTAGTTAATAGCAATAAAATACAGTAAAAAGTGTGCAGCAGGCAATAGAAAGTGCTATATATAAATTGCTAGAAGCAATAACTAGCAAAAATAAGCAAAAAAAAAACAGGATACTTCTCCACTCGGCTCAGTGTGTGTATAGACCTTTCCCTTATTGCTCATCTATAGTCTTTGACACAGTTTGTCACAGCTGAATATCCTCACTAGGTCTCTCTCAGCCTACTCTTCTGTGGTTCAGAAGTTGCATATCCAATAAGTATCGGTCAGTAAAATGGCACTCCACTCTCACCATTCCTTCTAGTCACCACCAGTGTACCACAAGGCTCTGTTCTTGGTCCCCTCCTCTTTAACATTCTCACCAACACCCTCTACCAGTGCACACAACAGACTTCCCTAATACAGTACGCAGATGACTCCACACTCATTTGCACATCTGACAATGTGGCACCCCTTCAAAAACTTACTTGGGAAGCTTTAACAGCAACAGAAATATCGCTTTGTAACTCGCAACTCATGCTTAACCCTAAAAAAACAATTACTTTTCTTCCCCAAATCTCTCTCTCATGAAAAAAAAAATTTAAGTCCACTTTCTTAATAGTGAAACCACTGAAGTCACTTCTCATAGCAAATTATTAGGGATGATAGTGAATGGTGATCTTAGATTCATCTGACATGTACAAAATTGCATAAGAAAAACTCATCAAAATCTAGAGATGCTCTATAGAGCCAAAAACGTTTTCACTGATGCAACTAAAGCTACAGTTGCTTGTACTCATCACTTCCTACATCTCTTTATGGTGCTCCCATCCTCGCTAACCTTCAGGCATCACAAAAAAAGTCAAAACTTAATGCTATAACAAAGTTACGTTTGCAAAAATAATCCTTTTAGAACCCACCTCTGTATAGCACTGAAGAGCCTAAACTGGCTAGAAGTACCATATTGACTAACGTATACACATCTTCTCACACCTATAAAATTATCCAGCATCCATCTGCTTGTCCAGCACAAAATAATGTTTTACACAGATGTGTTCCTAGTTGATCACTACATTCAAATTAAAAAAAAAAACTCCCATCTGTCTAGAAACCTGTCAAATCTGCTGGGCATTGTCTTGTCAACTTGTCTTTTCTGGCTTTCTCTCTAAATATAACTCACTCTCTTGCATCATTTTGCATTTCCTGTTTGTATTATATTACCTTTATTTTCTCTGTAAACTGGCTGAAATTTCTCTAACCATTAAATCATAGACCTGTAACTTGTATCTATTCTTAACCAATGTTTTAATGTTCTGTCTAATTTGGTATAATTATTTAAACTGTATTTAACGTTTGTTTACCGGGAAAGTCTGACTTGGAACAAGCCAATTTTCAGCGGAGCCCCGGGGAGAAATGCTCCAGACGCACATGTCTTTGTAACATGGGAGGAAACTGGAGCAAACCCACACAAATGCAGGGAGGACATGTAGACTCCACAGAAGGCACCCCAGCCAAGAATCAAACCATAGAACCTTTTGATGTGAGGCAACAGCACTAACCGCTATGCCACTGTGCCACTGCATATTTGTTTTTTGTATTATTTTTGAAGACTGTAAAATTATTGTTCTTAAAAATGGAGCTTTTCTTCCTGGCCTCCACTGAAAATATGCTTATACCCAGTTAGATTTTTCCTAGTAATCAAATGTCAGTAAACAAATAAATTGGTGTTGTCAGAATTCACGATTAAAGAGAGAGGAGGCATTTAGTGGCATGCCAGTGATTTGTTTGAGGTGTGTTGTCATGCATATTTGACTAATTAGCTGAACCTAGCAAAGCTAGAAATGTGAGACTCTGGGTCATCGGAGGTGACATGGGAGGAGTTAAGTTGTCAGGAGCTAAAACTCAGAAAACTGCTGTCAACAAGTCTTTTATTGATGTAACTTGTTGATGTTTTGGAAGCTTCTTTCAGATAACGTGTAATACATCAGTACAAAAATATTTGTATGATTCAGTGCAGCTCAGTCAGTGATACTTGTTTTGAGGACTCAAACATCATTTTTTTCAGGTCTTCCATTCAAAGTGAATGGGAGTGTAGTCTAAGAATTTATAGTAGGATAACTTGATCTCATAAGCTGTACGGTCGCAGTGCATTATGGGATGCATTTAGCTTTTGAAGGGGAAAAAATATTGGGATGGCTGCCCCCCAAGAGTACATTCATTGCTAAAAATGTCGAGAAAAGCTCCCCAAATACATAAATTTAAAGATGATTTATAAAACGCAGTATCTTAAAACTTCAAATTTGCATAATGATAATATGAGTAATGACAAAAGTTTTTTTTTTTTTCCAAAAAAGAATAATATATGTAGAACACTTAACCAGAGTAAAACATTTATTGCACATTAATGTAATAACTGTATTTCTAGGGTTCGCTCTTAGGCAGCTCTCTTCTGGCATTTATTGAAAAGCTGTGGGGATTTAAGTAACTAGTTATATGTAGGTTGCAGGCAAACCTATTGCAGTACTTGACTGTGAGAATGCTGCAGTTGTGCTGTTGTGTGAGTGAGGTAAACTGCAAAGGCAGAGGGGTAAAAGTGAGAGGTTATTAAACTGGTTATCCTGAATTGTGTCCTACAGGAGAGATTAGTCATTTGAGGCTTCTTATGTAAGACTTTTGATTTGTAATAATTATGTGGCTTGTTAGTCATAACTGATTACAACAGGCACAATGTAAAACTACAAGCGAGTCTGTCCACCACTGTTTTTCATTTGCATAAGCAGCTGTTGTATATAAATAGAGTGCTTTTTTAAAAGATGTGCTGAGGTTCAATTTGGCAACTTCAGAGAGGTGGAGGATTCTAGTATTTAAATGCTGCCGCAGAGAAAAATCCAGTCTGTGAAACAGTCAAGTAAGCATACTAGTTTGGTTAAGTCATGTGGTTGTTCGGCACAGATTTCAAACAAGGCTGTACCATTAGATGATGCCCATTTGTTAGGGGAATAAAGGATTCCATGCACAATTTTTAGTTTTGCCAAGCTTATGCAAAACCCAAATAAAAAGAAGGTACTAGTTGCAGAATTTGCTACATAAGGAAACAGTGTTTCATTTTATCGTCAACCCCACTTATTGTTTAAGCAATGAAGACTCTGCATTTCTGGGAGGGGGGTACAGGGGAAACATCACCATCATATGCTCCCTGTATGTATCAAGCTTGCAGGAGAATTATTCCTAATATCACACAGATTTTAATTTTGTTGTTATCTTGCCTATAGTTATTTTAGAATGCAGGAGCACTGTTTACGAACCACAGCTAGGTGGAGTAATAGTCATTTACTGAAAAGAAAATGCAAGTAACCACCGATAATCACATTGCTTTATTTCAAAGTCAGACGTGAATATGCTGCATCTAGAACATTTAACAGTAAACTTTGTTTTTCTGTTTTCTAAAGGCCACTATTTTACATGCAGTCGTGCTTTGTAAGTTCCCAGAATTGTAATAAAATTACAATAGGAAGAAGTAATTTTAAGTGATAAAATGTGTTAAAGATTATCATCACTTGATAGCATTTTTTCAACTTTTCAACATAACATTGGCAAACATGAGAAACAAGTTAGGGTTTGAAGTAAAATAAATGCTATTACTCTTCTCCTAATGCACAACCCTTTTGGTAAAAGAATATTTACCCGTTCCATCCAAGTTATGCCTATGGTTCACTTTGTTTAAACAATTTGATAAGACTTGTTTGCCATACCGTCTGTCAGGAAACTTATGAACCAACAAATCTAAAAAATATTAAAATCATGATCTGTACCGACAACATTCCTTGCCCTTACACATTGACCATACAGAAGGGCTATTGTTAATTTGGAGTGGTGTTTACTGTCGACATGAAGAAAAATATTTGTTGCAGTAGATTTGAAGTGCTCACTACACAGGTTGGCCAACATAAGTGTTGAGTTGAATGTCTCCGAGTGTAGCTTGGATGTAAATGAGAGAACAAAATGATTGTGCCTTACAGGTAAAAAAATGTCTTGCATCATTCCTATATCTGCTGTAATAAATAATGGAAGTAAACAAATGTGAAGGATGGATTTGTGACATTTCAAACTAAGCCATAAATAGCTTGGTGAGTTTGGCACAAAGGTTGCACTCATGGTTATACCAGAGTTTTGCTGATACAGCCGAATAAGCATAAAAGTTTTATAAGTTAAAGAATGTAACAAACTAAGGATAAAATTAGGCTGAGGTCCTGCTACCAAACTCTTTGACAGCCTTTCATGCAAATTAATGCGGACAGAGATATACATAGTGACATGACATTGATTAAAGCCCAGTAATAGACTCAACTGATATGTCCTCAGTGGACATTTAGCCATTGTTATAAACAAAAAATATTTTGTAAGTAGTTCGCAACAAAAATGTGTAATGTCCACAGCAGTGTTACATTGTTTATGCACTCAAGTGAAAATACATTTCAGTCCTTTCACAAAAACAGTACGCAAACATTTTAGCAATAGCTTGTCTATTACTGGTTTATCAGATTTAATGAATTGCCTGTCCTAGCTCATGTGGGCTGCTGGTTTGGGGAAAGCTGAACAATACCTGCACAAGTCTTCATGCCACTCTTTTTCTACTTAGCAAACACGTCTGTATTTTTGTATCTGTTTTAGAGTTGCAGCAGTGGTTTGTCATTATAAAGTAAGCTAAGTAAAATTCACGTCTTTATTTTTGTTTTTTAATTGATAAGCAAGACTTAAATTCTAGCCAGTGCTCCGTCTTCATTACGACACAATGGTGTGTATGGGTGGGATGGCCTGATGCAGACATAGTAATGGTATTACAGTTCTGCTCTAGTTTAGCTGTCTGAGTTAAGTATAGATGTAATGGGATCCTATCTCGCCTACATTCACAACATATGGGCTCGGAGCCGATCCATCGGCTCCGACTCGGCAACTAGTACACTAGCACGAAGTCTCTCATTGGCTGGGCTACTCCCTATCCCAGGATGCACTACACCTGCTTCCCCAGATCTCGTTTGCCGCTTAACAAGCTGGACGTGGTCTCGACTTGGCTGGAGCTAAGTGGTTAAAATTTATCTTATTGGTCCTTGACTTAAGGGATTTTTTGTCCATATTAACCAAACAGCTGTTTTAACAGCTATTTCTTGCTATTTCTTGTTTCCAGAAATTTATTTGTTCAGTCGGGCAAGGCTTGTTTAAGTTAGAGGGCCTTTGCCCTATCTGAGTGCTAATTGTTTTCTTTATTAACTTTTGGTTAGTTGTTTTTCGGGCAAAGCCCGTTTAAATTAGAGGGCTTTGGCCCGTTTAACTTGTTTAAATTTTTGTGAGGTAAACTTTCACTAGTACTTTTTTGTGTATAGTGCTTTACTTGTTGTGGTAGAGTAGTTTTCCTTAGTGTTAGTACTGTTTGTGGCCTGTATCATGTCTAAGGAACAAAAATCAGGTTTTAAAAAAATGCACTCGCTGCAAATACAAAATGTCCATTACAGACAGTCATTCAGTTTGTGTTTATTGTTTGGGGCCGAAACATCTGCAAGAGACTTGTAGCGTCTGTCATGCATTCTCATCTAGAGTTCTTCAAGAACGCAAAAACAAATTAATATTGAAAGGGCTTATTAAGCCTTCTTTTGAGGAAGCCTTAGACCTTCCTGTTGCTTCCAAAAAGAAAAGATCGTCGGCTCCGACAAGTCCGTCGGAACCAACTTCAAAAAAGACTAAATTGACCTCTTCTTCCTCGGCTCCACTGACTTCGGGGCCGAGGGTCGAAGAGTCTGCCTCGATACCTCCTACCTCGGCTCCATTGTCTTCGGAGCCGCAAGTTGGAGTATCGAGAGGTGAATCACCTCCATCGGTTCCAATGGCTTCGGAGCCGGTGGAAGTGTGCAGCTCAGGCTCTTCCTCCTCGGCTCCGAAGAAGGCTCCTTCGGTGCCGATGGTGGTCCATACGGTGGTGGAGTCGGCGCCGATACTATTGGAGCCGTTTCGGAGCCGGTCCCCTTCTCCATCGGAGCCGAGAGGAAAGTCTTCTCGATTGTCTACCTCCTCTAAATCCTCGAGACTTTCAGATTCGGACCTGGATAGGGTTTTACAGAGGCTATTCCAATCTCCAGTGTTTACTAAAATGGTCTCGGCTCCAGCACAGTTTGCTTCGGAGCCTATCCCTCCTCCAACACAGTTGATTCCTCCTCCAACCTCCTCGGAGCCGTTGGAGCCGGTGGTGGTGGAGCAAAGCGGAGCCATACAGTCGGAGCAGAGACCCCTTCGAGATCTCGGTTCCGACTGTGCTTCCTACCCTGTCCTCCGGTTCAGGGTAGGAAGCACAATCAACCGAGAAGATCTGACTGTTCCTACCCTGTCCTCCGGTTCAGGGTTTGGTACTGCGACCTCTTCAGCCGGGCCCGAGGGGAACACTTTGGGACTGGGTACTTCGGTGCCTAGTCTTCCTCTCGGAGCATCGGCTGCTGGAATTCCCAGTGCCATCGTGGCCTCTAGACCAGTGACCTCCTTGGATTCTGGAGGTCCGGCCTTTGAGGCCATGAGGAGCGCACTGGCCATGCCCAGCCTTCCGCCTCCTGGGTGTCTCCGCCCTTCGATGAACTCCTTGATTTGGTTTCTCGAAGGGCATGGGAACACCCTGATTCTGTGGAACCGGTGCCTGCGAGGCCCAATAAATTTTTGTCAGCCCCCCCCCAGAAGGAGTTTCTCACGAAGGGTGTCCCTGTAGATGCTTTGGTGGTGGCTTCTGCCACACAGCAGGACGTGGCAGAGGCTTCGACGTCTATTCATCCTCCTAATAAGGATTCTAGGAGCATGGATAGGTACGGGAAGCGTACCCTCTCTTCAGCGGCCTTTACCTTACGGTCGCTGAATTACTTATGTCATTTTACGAGGCTCCAAAGGGATCTTCTCAAAGAGCTGAATGACTCTCTTGTTGGTAACTTACCTGAGGCGCTGGCCCCGACTGTTGGCGCGCAGATGTCTACCCTCTTTTCTATTGTTAACTCGTCCATGAGGCTCATTTCATATGCAGCCGAAGGGGCGAGTAGAGCAGCGGGAACAGGTGTTGCCCTCAGGAGACAAGCCTGGTTACGCTTGTGTTCATTCACGGAGGCCTTCAAGTCTTCCTTCGCCGACGCCCCCTTTGATGGGTCATCTTTGTTTGGACCCAAGGTGAAGGACACACTAACTCGGTGCGAGCAGGAGGGCAAGACTTTGACTGCCGTTGGGGCCCGATTTTCCGCTCCTTCTAGGCCTTACCCCAAGGCTGGAAGAGGAGGGAAAATGTGGTTTAGAAAATCTCAAAAGTCTTTCCCTACTCCACCCAGTGATTCCCCCTCCAGAGGCAGGGGGGGGGGGGGATTTTGGAAGACGCCCCAGAGGTGGCAGAGGCCCCCGTAACTCTGGAGACCGTGATTCCTTTCGTGGTTCTTCATACAACCAGCGTTCCTGAGTTGTTGCCCGACTGTGCAACTCCGGAGCCAGTCGGGGGTCGCTTGGCGCACCCACAAGCTTGGGAATCCATAACAAGCGATCAGTGGGTGCTTCGCATTATTACCGGAGGATATATCATCCCCTTCAACAAACCCCCCCTTTCTTTAAGGGAAATCCCGGACGTACCACCCAGTCAGCGGGATCAGGCAGCATTAGAAGTTTCAAAGCTGCTAGAAAAAAGAGCCATCCAGCCTGTTCCCATCGACCAGATCGGATCAGGAACTTACTCAAAATTATTTTTGGTACCAAAAAAGACAGGGGACTTCAGGCCCATTTTGGACCTCAGTTCATTGAATCGTTTGTAAGAAGTCCAAATTCTGAATGGTCACTCTTCAATCTATTCTTCCTTTGCTGGAAAAAGATGCATGGATGTGCTCAATAGATCTCCAGGACGCTTACTATCATATTCCCATAGCTCAAGAGTCCAGGAGACATTTACGCTTCCGCCTTGGAGTCAGTCATTTCCAATTCCGAGCACTGCCCTTTGGTCTCACCACAGCCCCCAGGGTGTTCACCAAGTGTCTGGCAGTGGTAACTGCTCACCTGAGAAGTCTGGGATTCCAGGTGTTTCCTTATCTAGACGACTGGCTCCTTACAGCCACCTCCGAGCATCTACTACTCCAAGTGCTCAGAGCCACGTTCACCTTGGGGCGTTTCTTGGGGATCACATTCAATTTGCAAAAATCTGTACTACAGCCTTCTCAGCGTATTACTTTCATAGGCGCAGACTTAGACACAAAAGAATGCGCCTTTTTACCGGCAGCAAGAATTCAGATCTTACAAGATCAAGTCAAATCCTGCCTCCACTTACAAAGAGCCCCGGCCCATCGGATCCTACAACTGTTGGGCTCGATGGCGTCGACCATACTTCTAGTTCCCTTGGCCAGACTTCACATGCGAATTCTACAATGGCTACTGTCGGTTCAATGGTCTTATCAGGAACTTCCCTTGAACCACTTAATCATAATCACGGAAAGTTGCCGTCGAGATCTGCGTTGGTGGCTTCTACAGTCAAATCTCGACCAGGGGCGATCCTTTATTCCTCAACGTCCCGTTGCCACTGTGACTACGGACGCCTCCCAGGTAGGGTGGGGGGGTCATTACCTGGACAGGTCGGTCCAAGGCACATGGCAGATCCAGGAAACGCATTTGCATATCAATGTCCTGGAGATGAGAGCGGTACTATTGGTACTCCAAGCTCTCCATCACGCTCTCCCACAGGGCCCAATTGCTATCCTATCCGACAACATGTCGGTGGTATGGTACATAAACAAGCAAGGTGGAACCAGGTCTTACCCACTATGCAGAGAAGCCATGAGACTTTGGCACTGGGCGGTAGCTTCCAACCGCTTTCTAATGGCAACGCACATACCGGGGAAGTCCAATGTGATTGCGGACAGATTAAGCAGGACCATTCTTTTACCCCACGAGTGGTCCCTCAACCAGAGTATAGCTGCGAAAATCTTCGACAGATGGGGTCATCCTTGCTGCGACCTGTTTGCCAGTCCTCACAATGCGAAATGCAGAGAGTTCTTCACACTGTTCCCTTCTCAGGGACAGATTCCCAGGGACGCTCTGACTCACATTTGGCCCCCCGGTCTTCTCTACGCCTTCCCTCCGTTCCCCCTCCTACCGAGGGTGATACAGAAGGCCATTTACATGGAGAGCGAGATGATTTTGATTGCCCCGCACTGGCCTCGTCAAGTTTGGTTTCCTTTCCTACAGAGGCATGCGATAGAAGGTCCATGGTTTCTGGATCCGGTGCCAGACCTGTTGACTCATCAGTCAGGACGGCTTCATCCGTCTCTCAGGTCCCTGAAGTTGGCAGCATGGTTACTCCACTTCCATCCTTAGTCCGAGACAATGCTCTCTCGCCGGACGTGGTCCACATACTGTCTTCTTCTCATAAACCTTCCACCATCAAACTTTATTCCAGTAAATGGAAAAGGTTTGCCTTCTGGGCTCAAGAACGGGTATAGATCCTCTCACTGCACCAGTATCGGAGGTTCTGAATTTTCTGGCCTCCCTTTTCAGTCGGGCTCTTCAGTTTCTACCATTAAGGTTCAGCTAGCGGCGATCTCTAATTTTCATGCTTCATTTGAACCTTCATTGATGTCTCACAAACTTTGTAAGGCGTTCCTTAAAGGGGCTTGGCTCCTTAGGCCTCCTTTATCTCATCCTGTTCCCCCTTGGGATTTGAATATGGTTCTTGCTGTCCTAACTGCCCGTCCTTTCGAACCAGCTGCTACTTGTGATTTAAAATTTCTGTCTTGGAAAACGGCCTTTTTAGTAGCCATAACATCTGCTAGGCGAGTTTCAGAACTTCAAGCTCTTTGTTCTGATCCTCCCTACTTGATTTTTCACAAGCATAGAGTTTCATTGAAATTAAACTCTGCATTTATACCAAAAGTGGCCTCCTCTTTCTGTATGCAACAAACTATAGAACTCCCTGTCTTTTTCCCAGAATTCTCTAACAACGCAGAATATACTTTGCATCAATTGGACGTACATAGACAACTGCGTTTTTATTTGAATAGAACTGCTCAAACGCGGAAATCAAATCAATTGTTTGTTTCCTTTGCAATGAACAAATTGGGTCAACCAGTAACAAAAACCTCCATATCTAAATGGATTAAAGATTGTATCATTTTTATTTATTCACAGGCTAACAAAGACCTCCCCTTTCCAGTCAAGGCTCATTCTACCAGGGCAATGGCTACTTCCGTAGCTTTTCACTCCAAGTTATCAATAGATGATATTTGTGCTGCGGCAACCTGGACTTCTCCGCACACTTTCATTTCTCATTACAAATTGGATGTGGTTTCTCGAGGCAGAGCTTCCTTTGGTTCCACAGTTCTCAGGAGTGTGTTCCAATGAGCCACCCGGGATGTAGGTGCTAGGGACGCTGTCCCATATGTTGTGAATGTAGGCGAGATAGGATCCCATTACATCTTTTAGTTATGTACTTACCATAACTTTGGATGTATGGGATCCATCTCATTCATAAGTACCCACCCTCCTTCCCCCTTCCATTCGGATTTAGAGGAGCTGTAGTCTCTTTTTCTTGGAGATTTTTCTTGAAGAACTTTAGTTGGTTATAGTGACTACTAGTTTCCTGTGTTTGCATGGGTGTATGAAAGCGAACAAACAAGATCTGGGGAAGCAGGTGTAGTGCATCCTGGGATAGGGAGTAGCCCAGCCAATGAGAGACTTCTAGTTGCCGAGTCGGAGCTGATGGATCGGCTCCGAGCCCATATGTTGTGAATGTAGGCGAGATGGATCCCATACATCCGAAGTTATGGTAAGTACATAACTAAAAGATTGGATGTATGGTAAGCATACTGGAGGCTAGAATTAAATAAGCCCTTGTGGCAGCGGTTCTTGTATAGTTAGTCATGATTTTTTTAAATCTAAAAATCCTTGTTTTTGATTTGTGAGACGTCTCACTACTTTGATGTACTGATCAAACTTTCGTTCAAAAATTGATGAGGATACATAGTAACTTAATGAACGGAGTATTCCACTTATTTATTTTAAGCAGGGAAGGGTTAGTGGATTTGGCTTGATGTGTCTTTTTATGAAGGGCTTACCTTTTATCTTAGATCATCAAGCAAACTACTAGTAGAAGTCACAAACAGCTACAATAGCTTTGGAGATGCACAATATAGTAGTTCAGTGGCTAAAAAATGGAACTCTGTCCCTACTAGCATTCAAAACACATCATCCAAAGCCTCCTTTAAATACATCATCAGGCAACATCTCAAGCAAAGTTGGCAGTGCCATGATTGCTCCCCAGGCTAGTGAAAGCAGATAACGTATACATACTAAATCTAGAGTACTTTATAATAGTTTTCAGTCTTACTCACAAACACTGGCTAATCTACAGTGTATGTACTGTGCCTGTGTACTATGTATGTATTCTACCTATGTTCCAAATTTCAGCTGTACACCACAAATCTATTAATTACCTTTATTTTTAAAATTAATGTTTTTTTGTTTGTTCTCTCCACTGTAACTGTTTATGTGCCGCATACCACTGTAAAAACATGTCTCTTGTAATTTGTGTGTATACTGATCATGTCTAAATAACTAAATGTGTCTGTAATTTTTCTTTGTGGAGCTTTTCTCCCCGGGCCTCTGCTGAAAAAGGGCCTTTTTTGGCTCAGTCAGACACCCCCGGTTAACAAATGTAAAATAAAATAAAACATAAAATAAATAAAATTTTGCTGTGTTGTATTAAAATCCAGCAGTGTCTAACCATATTGAATTAGGTTAATTTAGGATTGAAGTTAGTCTGCAACTTTATCAGTTAAAGATCTACACAGAATAAGACTGGGTCATCACCATATTGGATTGAAGCACTGCATTTTTTGTCATGTTAGTGATGCATAAGTTAACAAGCAGAAAACCAAAAACTCATCTGTGTGGTACAGCTGAATGGATCAACAGAAAAAGATTTGGGATTTATTTTTAATTCAGGTCCTACGTAATCAAGGCTGCAAATAACTTCTTTTAATTAGTTGGAAAGCCTTCAGGAAGATGTTCTGGATATAACATTTGTTTTCCATTGCTGCCTAGTGTAGTTAATCTACACTCCATCTTCTCTTACCAAAATAATGTTGTTAAAAAGTAGTGACTGTGATAATGTGTCAGCTTTTGAACATTCGGTGAAGTATACTTTCATGCAAGCTACATTTCTTGTGCAGTTATCTGTGTTTGTCAGGACTTACAGATTTCATTTGCATGGAACGTTTATCATTTTCTGGAGATTTAGTTTTATGTGAGAATTATCAAGTTCTTATCTAGAATATTTCCAGATACTACTTGGAGTATTTTTTTAATCTTAAATACCTTTATTGAATTGTTGTGCAAGAGCTAGGTAAACATACATTTATATAAATGAAAACAAACCATATTAACACATTCCCAGTTGCAAACATTATATGTCAGGTATATTCTTTTGTACATTTATCATCAATTCAGCATTATGTAAATTGATCAATTTTTGCCTTACCCTAAACTTCACTCCTCTTACAAAACATTATTCTGCATGTATTCCCACATTTTCCATTTTTTCTATTTAATTTGCTCCCACCCTTTTCTAAAGATACCACTTCCTGTTCTTTTATCTTTGTTAGAGTCTGTTGAGATTTCTATTTCCATTTTCTAGTAGCTGCTTTTTTGGCAACCACCAGAATTAAGCTCAGCAAGGCCTTAATATGTCTAGACACTTCAGATCCTGTATCCCAGCTCAAAAAATCATCTCCTTAGTAAAAACCCATTTGCTCTCCCAATATTTCTGGCAGAGTACTCTTTAGGGAATTTATAAAGCCTAACTACTCATTACACTCCCAAAACATATGCTCCCAGTTACTTATTTCTTCTCCATTGTAGCTACAACATTTGCCATCTACCTGAGGAAAAATACTTTGGTGTCTGGGGTATAAAAACACCTATGCAAACACTTCAAAGCAAAAATCCTAAATCTTCTAGACTTTGTTGTATATTGTGGAGCCATCCTTATATCCTCCCATTATTTCTTTGTGAATTGCTTATCCAGTCTCCCTTCCCGATCTTTTTTCTAACCTCCGCTGATTCATATAGTTATTGTGGAGTATTTTCTATGATGTTCTAATTATCCCTTTTTAAAGCAGCTTCTGTTCTAGATTCAGTTAAAAACTGTACCAGAGCAGACCTTTCACTTACGATTCCTCAATCCCTTTCTCTCTGCCTCTACTCAAATATCAGTCCCTGATAAAGAAGTTAGTTTCTAGCCTGCAATCCGAATGTCTTCTTGGGTTCTTCCCTATTACCTTTTTTGTGTAGTTATTTGCTGCCAGTACCTTGGTTGTTTTGCCAGTTTTCTCCAGTAAATTCCAGACCCTCTTGCCTATTCTCTGTATCCCTAATTGCAGTCATTCCTGTTATAAAAATCTGCTTTCTGCATTCTTGTATTGGCTTAGTTCATTGGACTGCTTTATAAATATAAAATTCTGTGTAGTGGTGGTTGCGCTCTTTAGCGATCTCCATCTAAAATCCCACTCTCTCCTTATTTCCTGAATTTCTTCCCTGCTTAAACATCATCTTTTTCTACATTAAATTATATCTTTCTGCTTATGTTATGTATGTGAGCCTTAACTATGTAGCTGTAAAATAACCCTTCAATTTAGGTAATCTTAGTCCACCTTGTTCTATTAGAAGGATCTATTTATCCCACTTGACCCTTGCCCTTTTCCCTTCCAAGGTAAAGTTCTTCAACTCGTTATTAATTACTGTGCACAACTTCTCCTGTAGTTGATGTAAATGTACCTGAACTGTATATAAAACTAAAGGAACTAAAAACGTTTTCACTGCTTGTATCTTGCTAGCTATAAACAACAGCTTACAGTTTCTCAGATTTTGTATTTTTTGTTAAGTCTCTTCTCACATATCCTTAGCTGCCTTAACTGAATCCGGTGTAATCCATACTCTTAGTACTTCATTTTATCATGTCCTCAAAAATATGAGTATTGCTGCACCAATTCATGTCTGGGTACACAGTTTACATCTATAGCCTTTCTTTTATCTTTGTTAATTTTGTATCCCAAAAGACTTGAAACTGTTTCAAGATGTTCCACAAAACTGAAATGTTCTTTTCCGGTTTTATCAGGCACAAAATATCATCTGCAAATAAAGTCACCTTTTCTTGAATTTCTGAGTCTCTTATTAGTTTTGCCAGTGGCTCTAAATATAAAGCAAATCACTAATGGGAATGAGGACACCCCTACCTGGTTCCTCTGTTCATATACATCTAATCTGAAAGGAACCCTCCCACTTTAATTTTTCCCTCATATATCCTTCTAATTAATCTTATTGTAACAGGGAATGCAAATGCTTCCATTGCCCTTCTCATGAAATCAAAGCTTACTCTGTTAAATACTTTCTCTGCATCAAGGCCCACCAAAAGCAGCAGTATTTTCTTATGCTGTGCTTCCCTCTGGATTATAATTGCTGTATTAATGTTGTCAAATGTTTCCTCCCCTCCACAAAACCATGTCAATCCATATCTCTCAATTTTGGCAACTCCTTTGCCATTCTTTTAGGTGTTATTGATATAAATACTTTATAATC
Source organism: Protopterus annectens (assembly GCF_019279795.1). NCBI lineage: Eukaryota > Metazoa > Chordata > Ceratodontiformes > Protopteridae > Protopterus > Protopterus annectens. The sequence continues at coordinate 1,858,647,580 of NC_056725.1, forward strand.
ATGATTTAAAGTTGAAATGTGCCAATATGAAGCTGGTCTGATGGGTCTTTACTGTCTTTAGGTATTACAGCCACCACAGCTTTCTTCCAGAATAATTCCATCACCAGCAAGATAGTCCAGGAATGAAAAATGTACGCCAAGAAGAGCTTCTAGTAGTTTAATAAAACACAGCAAAATTGACAAGGTTGAGCATTTTCGTACAAAAATACTCCATCAGAATCTGTCACAAAAGCACAAACACCAAGTTTAAATATCCATCCCTATAATCACATGACAGTTTGCATCATCAGTGCACTCACTTGTAGAAAAAAGCATGCCTTAAAGCAGGAACATGTTAAAGTTAAAACTTAAAAAATATGTTATCTATTAGTTTTCAAATACAAAATGAAAATAAAAATAATCCTTGCCCAACAAAAAAGTTTTTATATATTTTTATATCTATCTATCTATATATATATATATATATATATATATATATATATATATATATATATAGAGAGAGAGAGATAGTATGTTGAAATGCACAGAACACAGCACATGGCTACACAGTATAAGATTTAAGTTTACAACACAAGCTATAGACACCCCTTCATGGAGACCAGGAGGGTTGGTAGCATTTAATCTAAACTGCCAATGCAGATGTTCTTCGTATTTCACTGTTTCAGTCATCGCCTGTGGGTTATCCCTGCTGTGGTAGCCCTCAGCCGGCCCGAATACCAGAGTCTTTGTTTTTCTGCGTCGGCTGCCATCACCTGTAGTCTGATGTCAGGTCATCAGTGCTATAAAGCAAGGCAGCCAACACCATTACATCAGTCTTTCTTGCCGTGGAGCCTGTAGCAGAAGTAGTTCACAAGAGTGCCGGTTGGTAGCTACCATTGTTTGAATTTCAGCTGAAAACGTCTAAAGCTACCGTTTTTCTCAGACCGACAGATACTCTTAGGTCTAGAAGCCAGGCCACTCCTAGAAAATCTGCCTCTAGCCACCGTCTTGCTCCCGCTCCACCACCCCAAGCACAAATGCTTAAAATGGTGGAGAATGTCATCTGCCCTATCGGGTCGTCAGGCCACAACTTTTAAAAGGAAAAAGGAAAGTAAAAGTCTGTTCATTCGTACAATTTTCCAAAAGGAAAAGACACCCTTCTCTAGAAATTATGACAGAGCAGGATTCTGAGGAATCTGACTTTCAAATTTTGAAGAGGAACAACAACCTCTGACTGCTTATGAGGACTCAGATGCAGAGGAATCTATCCCTTCTGCCTCCCCCACCATAAGGCCTTTCCTTTGGAGAACCTCTTCACACCCTCAGGGAAAATTTCCACTGGGAATGTCAGGACCTTCCCCCAGTCTAAGAAAAGACTGAGAGTTTCTAGATCTGTCCCAGCACAGACCTCTAGCCACCCCCCCCATCTTAGAAGTGGTGGATGATGTTTTCCATAAATCCAGCTTAGCTCCTGATGCCCTCCCACCTACTCCCAGTAAACCTGACAGGTATTACAGAGTACTGGATTCTCACAAATACCTGTAGAGAAATCCTGCTGCAGACCTGGAGGTCATTACACAGGGACCTAAAGGAACGAAGTCTACTTCGACAAAGAATCCTATTCCTTCTGACAAGGATGCCTGAGTTCTGGACAAATGGGGTAAAGAAATACACACCTCTGCAACTTTAGCTACCAGCGCACTCAACTGTCAGTTCCATATGTTAAAATATCAACCACACACTTTGGAACTATTAAAGCAAAAGATTTCAACTTTTCCTGACTGTGCCAATTTGAAGGAGTTAGCAGATTTACTGCACTCTACTTGTCAAGTGGCCAGACACTCATTACACTGCAAACATAATGCCCTAGAAGCCTCAAGCAGGGCAGCAGTGTCAGGATCTGTCATTAGGAGACATGCATGGTTGAAGGAACAACCTCTCCCTGATCATGTCAAGTCTAAATTAATTGATGCACCCTTGAATAAGGACCGTGTGTTTGGAGTAAAAGCAGAAGCGGTGCTTAAAAAGATGGAAGACAAAGCAAAATCTGTGCAAACAGTGAAATATTTCTTTCAAGTTAAACCTCCCAGGTTCAGCAGGAAGTTTCCCTCTAAGCACTGGTCCTTCCCTGCACCTAGCAGACAGGGCCAAGGTAGGGACAGACCATGCAGACCCCTATCCCAGGGGCAGCAGAGAACCAAACAGTGGACCACTTCTGCCCCAAAGGTAGGGAGATCTAAGCCACCCTTATATGGCAAAAACTCCAAATGACTCCTCTTCCCTCCACTGCCCTCCTTTCACTCACCAAAAGTAGGAGGAATGCTCTCCCTCTACCCAGAAAATTGGCTTTCTGTAACAAAGGACCAATGGGTCTTAAAGATAATTTTTCAGGGATACAAATTCTCTTTCAACGAACTCCCAATTCCAAGAGAGTACCCAGACTTAACTCCAAATCAGTGGTCACAGGTATTGAAACAGGTCCAAACTTTCATATCCCAGGCGGCAGTAGAACATGTCCCCTCAGATCAAACAGGCAAAGGCTTTTATTCCAGACTATTCCTTGTTCCCAGAAAAGAGGGCACTTGGCGACCCATCTTGGATCTATCCATTCTGACACCTCCCTGGTGGTCCCTGGATTCAAAATGCTAACCTTGCAGCAGCTGCTGCTTATGCTGACAATAAATGCCTGGCTAGTCACCCTAGACCTAAAAGATGCCTACCTCCACAGCGCCATAAGGGAATCCTGCAGGAAAGTCCTGCGATTCAGAGCAGACTTCCCAACACGTTCAGTTCTCTGTGCTACCCTTTGGCTTCTCTACTGCACCCAGAGTATTCACCAAAAGCTTAGCTCCCAGCCATAGCATTTTGCAGACAGAGAAATATACAGATTTACCCTTATCTGGATGACTGCCTCATTCAGGCAGAGTGCAAAGAAAAGCTGCCCCAGGACCTTATCTTTGTCAAAACCCTCCTAACTTCTATAGGGTTCACCAGCAATGAGAAGAAATCAAAGCAAACGCCCTCCAGGAAGATCATTTTCTTGGGAGCACTGCTGGACACAGCATCACAAATGGCCTTCCTATCCCCAGAAAAGCAGAGCTTCCTGCCTCTCTACATTACCCAGCTGGCTTCCAGAAGTCACCTCACTGCGAGGAGGTTCCTGCAAGACTTAGGGTGCATGGCGTCTTGCATCCTTCTAATTCCTCTGGCCAGGCTTCACATGAGGAAACTTCAGTGGTATCTAAAGAACCTTTGGTGTTAGCACTCTTAGCCTGTAGAGACCTCTCTCCCTCTGATCCCATGTATAAGGGCCGAGTTTCTCTAGTGGACAGGGGCCTGGGCCAGGAATGAGGGTCTTCCCTTCATCCTCCCCCCTAGCAGCCAAACCATCACCACCAGACGCCTCAGACATTGCTTGGGGCACTCACCTAGCAGGCAGGTGCACCCAAGATCGTTAGGATGCCCAGCACCTTCCCTTACACATCAACCAGAAAGAAATTATGGCAATACAAAAGACTCTGACATCCTTCAGTCCCCATCTCAGGCCAGGGGTTCTCCTTATAAAAACAGACACCACCACAGTAATGTGGTATATCAACAAACAGGGTGGGACCCAATCTTACCCTCTGTGCAGGCTGGCCTCGAACCTCTGGCTGACAGCCACCTCCATGGGTACACCTAATTGCCCAGTACCTACCAGGGATCAACAACACCCTGGCAGACCAGCTAAGCAAAAACTTACTGAACCCCCACGAATGGGAGCTCCACAGAAAAATCTTTCTGCAAGTCACTCAGGAGTGGGGAACTCCAGAGGTGGACCTCTTTGCTTCGCACCTCAACTACCAGCTGGAAAAATTCTGTACTCGGGAGTATCAACACCTAGCGTGGAAGGTGGATGCCTTGACCTTCCCCTGGAACACCCTCTTTGTATACGCTTTCCCTCCTCTGCCTCTTATTCCCAAGGTACTGATCAAAATAAGAGAGGAGAGACCAAAGGCCATCCTCATTGTTCCAGATTGGCCCAGAGAACATTGGTACCCCTTATTGCGCAGCCTGACATTACAGCCCCCCATGCTGTTCCACCTGATCTCAGAACTCTTGACCCAGGTGGGAGGGGAAATGCTGCATCCAGACTTGCAGACTCTCAATCTGTCAGCCTGGCTAATACTTTAAAAACAAACAAGGGGTCCCTGTTAAGCAAACAGGTCCTAGACATCACAGAGGCCAGAAGGCCCAGCACCAGAAAATCTTATGCAGGGAAATGGAAAAGATTCTGCTCCTGGAGCCAGTCCAGAGGGGCCAGTACCTCACATTCTTCCATCCCTCTCATCTTGGACTACCTAGCCAAGTTGCTCAGTAGTGGCCTGTCATTCTCTTCTATTAAAATCCATGCCTCAGCCATTTCAGCTCATTTCAATTCAGACCAACCCCTCTTCTCACATCCTTTGATTAAACAATTCCTCAGAGGGGGTTCTAATGCCAGACCTCCCAGAAGGCCACCCACACCAACCTGGGACCTGAATTATGTTTTAGAAAAACTAACCTTACATCCATTTGAACCTGCAACTTCAGCAGAATTAAAATATCTCTCCTGGAAGACTGCTTTCCTATGAGCTATCACCTCAGCCAGAAGGGTTTCAGAGCTTCTGGCACTCATGGTTGTTGAGCCCTTCATCATTTTCCATGCAGACAGCATCTCCCTGAGGACTAACCCGTCCTTTATGCCCAAGGTGGTATCTGATGTGACCCTCAACCAGGCCATACATCTACCCACCTTCTTTCCCAACCCTCAAAACAAGGGGGAAAGAATTCTGCACTCACTAGATGTGCACAGACACCTCAGATACTACCTGGACCGTACTAAACACTTCAGAAAAAGAGACCAGCTTCTTGTCAGCTTTGCCCCAGGGGCAGAGGGGAAGCGCATTTCCAAGCAAACCATTTCCAAATGGGTATCACATTGTATCCATTTTGCTACAGACTATGTGGGAAATAATCTCCCAAGTCTATTCATACCCATTTCACTAGGGCAGCCTCCACTTTCACAGCATTCCTAAGAGGAGTCTCCACCAGGGACATCTTGGAAGTTGCCACCTGGACCTGTGTCCATACATTTACAAAGCATTATTACCTACCTCTTTTCTCTAAGTATAGGGCAGGGTTTTACTCTGCAGTTCTGCAGAACTTGCTGACCCATGCCTAGGGCTCTAACCTATCCTTCCACCCCTCTCCTCACTTTGGGAATCCTCCCACAGGTGATGACTGCGACAGAGAAACATGAAGAACATAGTACAGTTGTGTACACTTACCATAAATGTGGATGTTCGAGTGTATTCACGTTTGCAGTTCTGGTTTCCCACTCTCCTTCCCCCTTGTATGCTTTTTCCCTAGGGCAGGGGTCTGCAACCTTCACTATCAAAAGAGCCATTTTTGCCCCCTCTCCCACCAAATAAAATTTACCAGGAGCCCCACAACCTATTTGACCCCTAAAATGAAGATAACACAGTGTATAAAGTTTTATATATAGTTATTATACTAAATATAAAAGAACTAAGTTTATAAGAGCAATATTTAAAATCTGTCCCTATTTTTATTCCTTTGTTGGGATTGCTCAATCATTGTGTGTGTGTGTCTGTCTGTCTGTCTGTGTATATATCATATCTCTCGACCTCTTAGAATAAGAAATCTGGACAAAGCCATAAATAATGGGGCACAAAGGCCCAGAAATAAGAACAGATTTTAAATATTGCTCTTACAAACTTAGAAAGTTGATAGAATAACAGATTTTACATTAGCATGAATTTTCTGAAGGGTATGAAGTCTGAAACTCAAATGTCTATTTTTTTCTGACTTCAGCCCTCAATGATTTGCCAGAAAAAACACAGTTTTATGAGAAACAGACTAAAAATATGAGGCAAAAGTCAGGACATTCTGTGAAAGTCTGCATAGTTGAGAGGTAACTGTGTGTGTGTGTGTGTGTGTGTGTGTGTGTGTGTGTGTGTGTGTGTGTGTGTGTTTGTTTGTAAAATGCATGTTAACAGAAACCATGTTATTCTAGCAAGTTTCTAAGAGCAATATTTAAAGTTCATTGCTCGATCACTCTGTGTGTGTGTGTGTGTGTGTGTGTGTGTGTGTGTGTGTGTGTGTGTGTGTTGTGCGGTAGAGTAGCCATTATTTTTCGAAGCTACGGGGAGCCACTGCAGTGGGATGAAAGAGCCACATGTAGCAGACCCCTGCCCTAGGGGGACATAAGCTTCCCACTGTGGCTTTTCGCCACCAGGACCACTTTACCATATTTCCTTGTGCTTCTGATGGGTCAGGGCAAGAAAAACTAATGTAATAGCGTTGGTTGCCTTGCTTTATAGCACTGACGACCTGACGTCAGACTACAGGCATCAACAGCCGACGCAGAAAAACATTGACTCTGGTATTCGGGCTGGCCAGCAGGGATAACGCACAGGTGATGACTGCAACAGTAAATACATAAAAACATCTACATTTATGGTAAATGTACACTACTGTACTTTCCCTTTCTTCAAATTTATCCTCCCATGGTCCCCCTTTAAGGTCTTGTAACACTTGTTCCAAAACAAAACAATCGAAAACTGTGACTAGGGTACTCTATAATGTGTTTAGCAAAGGCATTTTTACTATCCAGTTTTCTAATTTTTAGCTTTGTGTTCATATATACACTCTTTGATTTTCCTCTTTGTCTTGCCTACTTCTTCCAGGATGCTGGTGCTTCCCCTCCGTTTAAAATAGTGTTAAATAAAACCTTTCCGATCTTTATCACTTTCTTCCATCCTAGCTTTCAGACTTTCACAGGAATACCATTGATTCCTGGAGACTTTTCTGGAGATTAACTGTATGTCACCATAGTTATCTAATCTCCTCCTATCTTAACTGTTAATTGTTCAGCCTCGTCTGCCTCTAACCTTGGCATACATAAGTCTTACATACGTATTTCCATTTGTGCTGCTTCTTGATTTCTGCATTACTATGCTTTATACAGACTTTCATAAATTTCTGATATATCTGTAATACGTGTCCAGGGCTTCTGGTTATTTTTCTTTTTATAGGCTCCCCAAGTTTGGCAACAACCCTTTCCACTTTCTGTTGCCTAAGTAGTTGTATTAGTTTTTGTATTCTAGAGTTATTAAAAAACAATTGCTTTACAGCAGTCTTTTTAAACTCATGCATATTGTCCAGATGCTTCCTTATTTACCACTCTGTAATTGCACCTCTTCGTATTCTGAGATTCATCTTATTCTGCAATACTTTAACCTCTGTCAGCCGCTCTAAGTAATTCCTGCTGCTACTTAACCATGATTCTTTCTTTTATTTTTATCTTATTCTTAAACTCCACTTTCATTTTATCCCACTTGCTATCTATAACTTGTGAAGAAAAATGTCTGCCTTCTTTAATAACTCTCAAATAACTTGCACTAACTATTCCTTAAATTCCTCCCTTTTTAACAGGTAGGTGGAGAAATGCCAGTGTCTCATTTTTATTTCAATACCCTGCATTTTTAGCTTAGTTGTTAGTGCATGATCTGAAATCGTTACTGGATGTGTGTCAAAGCTTTTAATCAAATGCACACATTCCTATGAAGTATCATTTCTGACTAGTCTAAGCCCAGTTGTTTTCTCTCCAACTTCCTACTACAGAATTCATGTCTTGCATACCAAATTTCTTCAAAAATGTACCCTTTTCTGTTATCTTTTCATTGTACGTCCCCCAGATATATTCTCACTGTTGCAAATCAAATTCTAGTCCACACTTGTATTATTCCATGCTGAAAGCTAATTTTCTCCCTCTAATTTTTTAAGCTCCATAATGGCAATTTCATTTGGAGTATAAGAACATGCCAGCATAATCCTCCTCCTTTGCTAGTAGCCTGTTATTATATTTCCCCCTCTTCTGTCACTTGAAGCTGTTCTAACAATTAGTACAAGTTCATCCATTTTCCTTTGTCACTAATTACTGTATTGGATATCTCTCCCAAAATCATTTTTGTCAAATTCATATGCTTATTTCTTTCCAAGTGCATCTCCTTTAGCATCAAAATAAGAGAGGGGAGACCAAAGGCCATCCTCATTGCTCCAGATTGGCCCAGAGAACATTGGTACCCCTTATTGCGCAGCCTGACATTACAGCCCCCCCCATGCTGTTCCCCCTGATCTCAGAACTCTTGACTCAGGTGGGAGGGGAAATTCTGCATCCAAACTTGCAGACTCTCAATCTGTCAGTCTGGCTATTTGCACTCAGCATTTCTTAGTATAGTTCAATATATTTTTGCCTATACTTGTGAGGCCATTAATATATAATAATATAGGTAGTGCAGTCATCATGATAAGAAGTTATTCCCACTTATTATATATAACAGCTTTTTTAAATATCTGGTTTCAGCCTTTATGTTACATGCACCCACTAATGTTTGACAGGTTGATCTTTTCTACAAGTGCTTCTTGATATCTCTATTTGAAACTGTCATATTTTACAAGATTTTTTGTTTTAATGAAAACCCTCAAAAAAAAAAAAAACACAACCATTAACTTAAATCAAACAGAAAAATCTAGGTGGATCTTCAAGTTATGAAGTTTAACCTTCCTGATAGGAACAACTGTCCCAACTCGACAGCTGCACTCGCAGACATAACCTAATCTTAAATAAAAGTTATCCATGCTAAGATGCATATTACAGCATGTGCTCAAACACACAGTAATTACTCTCTGTACTTGTCTTATCTTTATTCCTCTCCCAGATGGGAAAAACAGCTTGTTTTCGGAAAACATTAACTTTTTAGTATTAAAAAAGTGCTCAGGCTTTTATTGCAGCTTGTTTTAACAGAAACCTAAGAATAAATTGCACATCTGCTCTTAGCTGCACACTTCTCAAACTGAACATTCAGTGTTCGTTTATTTACTTGCTTACACAAAAGTCTTGTCATTAGATTAAGCCAAGGGCCTAATCCAGACACTCACCTACGCAAATGTAAGAGGAAGCCTATCAGCTCTGCACTTTTACACTTCATCCTCACCTCAACAACCCAAAATTACAGCATATTAACTTAAACATGGTTTTGTTCAGCATTTCTTCTCTTTTAATTATAATGCCTATAGTTCTTAAAACTAAAAAAGAAGAAAAAAGGCAATTGCTTAATTTAGCATCTTTATCACATGAGCAATAACTGAAAATATATTACACACAATATATTAGTAATATATTTCTTATGAATTATTTTTTGGGGATACATTTCTCCAGTTTGTTTCTTGGTGCTTGTGTGTGAATAACTGAAAATACTTGACTGTAAAACATACAACTTCTATCATGAAATGTTTTATACAGATACTGTTAAGATATACAAAAAGTAAAGCTATTTTTATTTTGCTTCTCTTTAAAGGAGAACCACACTTGCAGACTGAAAAAAAACATACAATTTCTTGATGTTTCCTATATTTTAACACCACTTTTGGACTCTAAATACTTTTTTTATATTTTTAAATGTAATTACAGAGTCTGCAGTTATGGGGTCCAACATCTTGATTTTTTAGTCTACCTCTATCTAGCTATCCCAAAATGCAGTGTTTGGCCTTAAAATATTACATCATAGCCCCTAAGCTCTTGTCAGTGCTTTGACTTTACGTGTGTTTTCGCATATACTCTGTTTACTTTTAATCATTCGGGTTTAATTACCATTTCTTGCTTTTCAATCACTACTTAAAAGACAAACTGGGATAATTACACAACTGTATACTCACTGCTTGTTACAATTTTTTCTTTCTAAAGTGGCCAATTTGCATTCTTTTGTTATGCCTGAGTTGTAGCCCTTAAACTCATCTCCCCTCCTCCTAAACACCTCCCCATCATATCTGTAAAGGTGGTAAAGATAATTTGTGCTGTTTGCTGCTGTGATTGATAGCTCACAGCAAGAGACAAAGTTCATGTACTGTTGCCATGGACTATCCACCTACTTACAGTAGGACATTTATTTTTGCTACACCATAGCCTCTTTCTGTCCTCAAATGTTATTCCTTACTACCTACTAATTGGTAAGACATTGTTTTGCAAATCTTCTGACTTCATTTTTCATGGATTCCTGAGACAGCAAAATTCTTAAATAATTGCGTTACAAAGGCTGTAAAAAATAAAACATTTTGTTTTTATGTAGCACTGTGATGCACTTTAAAATAAGAGTTTTTGCATCATTGTGCATTTTCTACACAATAGTAATGCAAGTGCTTAACAGTAATCACCACTGATTACCTGAGAAGTGATGAGAGACAAGTCAAAAGTAAGATTAAAAAAAATAATGAGCATTCTGCAAAATCAGGGGCATTTGAGATGTATGGTCTTGGACCATTTACCTCTTATTGTACTGTGGTCTATATTTGCTCCCTGTAATTTGTCTCTTGCAGCTGGAGGATTTTTCAAAATTGTCTCCAGTAATTTTCTTAAACCAGTAAATCATTTTTAATGCATCTTCTCCGATTTATTTTTCACACGTTGTAACTCAATATGCAGCCGACCTTTACTGTTTTGTTTCTGATTCCAGTCACTTCAGTTTTTCACCCCTCTTTATAAATCCATCCCATATATTACTATTTATTGTGTTTATGTAAATATGTTTATTCCCTTCCATTTTTAATTAAAAGATGCCAGTATTTGGTGTTTCTTAATGCTCCCATGTCACGTATTACAGTGAAAGTAAAGTCGTTTATTGTAAAGATATCCAGATTGATATCCCTGCATTTGAAGAATAATACAAAACATGTCAGAAAAGGTTAAAACATAATAATCTGGATTATATGGGGAGGCTGTGATGAGGAACCAGGGGTGGAGACACTGTAGCATGTATATGGGAGAGTAGCAGTGGGAAGCATGAAGTTAAGTGTTATGGGACCCTTTACGTAAGGCACCATTTCATGTCACCTGTGTTTTTTGCAAGTGAGAGCTTTGTGTTGCTGTGCAGGTTATGCTGCATTTCTTTTTTTTTTTTAATAACCAAATGTCATTAAAGGTCCTTCATACTTCTTTAGCAGTGTTTCTAGTTATGATTTGGGTTGCACATATGGAACATTGAGACTACTGGGCATTTCACTGTGACGATTTGTAGCATGTTGGTCAGTGGGCCAGAGGCATTATGTATTCCTTAAACTTTTAGGATCCAGTGCAAATTGAGCCAAAGTCATGTGCAATTAAGCAGAACAACTAAGTCTACAAGCTATTTTCACAAAGCAGCGAAATGCACTAAAGTAATGCTGTTTTAATCCCATGACAGTGATGGCTTAACTGCATTCCTCATCAATGATGCCAATTGACTAGACTTTGATATCTGCTGTGCCTTTCTTAGTTTTGTAAATGTGTGCACATGCTTTCTGCTGTTTGTTTACACCTCCGTTAGCACTGTGTCTCTGTAATGTAACACTGAGTGCGTTAATCACCTGCTATAACCATTTTCTTGTCGGTTGGGTGATAGACTGAACCACTACTGCAGCGTTTGCATAAATTAGTGCTTGTTACAGGTGTTTGTTTTTGGCTTAACTTGGGTGTTTTTAACGTTTTGTATATTTTATTTCACATGTTATATTTTACTTCAATTATGTAATGCTGAGATAACTCTGTGTTGCTGGTTGTTTAGTATTTTGTATGAAATGTATTGTTTGTATGCAATTCTAGATAGAGTTTTATTTATTATAGGCCCTGTATAAAATATAGGTGATACACACACACACACACACACACACACACACACACACACACACACACACACACACACACACTATGTACGTGTGAATGAAGTATTTGTTTACTGGAGTAGTCCAATTATTAGCACTGACCAAAAAGTTCAGGATGTGTCTAGATAAAATTCAAAATGTTTCATAAACAAAAAAAAGACAGATATGTATATGGGGTCCAGGGAAGTAAATATTGTGGGAAGAAATATCCAGGGAATTGTTATGGCTAGGCTTGTATGGACCCTAGGGCCGATAGCCTAGTACCAACCTATGAACCAGTAATACAAGTAGTTCAGATTAGACTGTACATCACATTGTAGTAAACAGAGTTAGTGTTACAATATTTACAGCAGCAGAGCAGTGGAAAGGACAGAGGGATAGTGCATTGTTATTTGTTTTGTTTTTGTAGGGTAGTGATCTGCCTTCTGTGGTGTGCCATGGATGCTTTGTGCTGAGCATCAGCACTCGTGTGAATGGACTTCTGTGGGACTGGCTGCCATAATGGGACATTGAGGCTTGTCACAGACTGCCTTGTAAGCAAAGTCTTAATAGTTACTCTGCCCTTCTATGTAAGCAAAAGGCAATCCATGTGATAGGGCAAAAGAGATAATATACTGCAGTGTCACGTCATGGTCTATACATTTTGCTTTGTGGGGTGGGTGCATTATGCCTGTAACAGTGCAGTTCAGTGCTCTAGACCTACATCTTTTGGGGGGGATGCAACAGGACTTGGTTGTAAGAGACTTTTCCATTTCCGCACTTGTGGTAATGGTTTCTATGGTAAGGATACCAATAAATTTATTTGCATATGCAGCCTCCCAACCAAGCTGCCAGAGCAGTGAGTCAAGCTGCCTCCCTCTACCCAGTATTGGTGAGCTGGCTTATATGTGTATAAGCAGTGAGGTAATTAAATATACTAGAGTAACTCTCCAGTCAGCCCAATATCATATTCATGGGGAACTTTAACTACACCACTATAAACTGGGAATCCTGTACAACCTCAAAAACACAGGTCCAAACATTCCAGCTAGTTCATATGCCCATTAGGGGTGTGAAGATACTGGACCTAGCCCTCATGAACATGGGTGAAGATTGCACACACACACACACACACACACACACACACACACACACACACACACACACACACACACACACACACACACACACACAGTGCACCATCCTCACAGATCAGGTCAGACCATGAAGCTGTCTCCTTTGAAATAAAACCTGGGACACTAGCCAGATCTGGAATTTTCCATAATTACTTAAAGGCAGACGACCTGCTATTAAGTGACAGTCTGGCAAAATTTAGTGAAGACTAGCCTCTTAGCCTAATGACAATTACAAGGCATTCTTAAGCTATGTCTACAACCTCAAAGGCAATACGCAGCAACATGCTAAACTTATTGTAAATTAAGCTACCTATACAGAGGCAGGATATAGCAAATCTACTGACCGATAAAGTCCACACCAACTTTATCCTGCTTTCTCCCATTGACACCTCTCAAGAATTAACTATCATTAGAGAATAGGTTCTCGGTGATCTCTAAAAGGCAAAAAAACTACTGCATCGATGAGTCCTAATAATAGCCCACGATTCCTCCTAGATAGCAAGAAACATGACCTGAAGGGCCCACTAGAATGATTATTTAACCATAGCCTCTGAACAGACTTTATGCATAATGAATGTAGGACTGCAGCAGTTACCCTTCTGCACAAAGACAGGCCATCTGCCGACCAAGGTAATTACCGATTTGTAAGTCTGACTAATCTGGTATATAAAGCCTTGGAAAGAATTATCATTAATATGATAAATAATTACTTTGAAAACCTTCAGACACTGGACATAACTCAGTTTGATTTAATCAAGGACAGGTCATGCCTGCTGAACCTGGTGGACTTTAAGTTAGTCATCAAAGCAAAGCAATGGATGAGGGCAGAATGGTGCATATGGCTTACCTTGACCTGCCAAGGCATTCTACATCATACCGCACTTGAGCATTGTAGACAAGGCAGCTCCTTTTTGTCATCTTCTTCTCTGAAGTAAAGTCATATATTACTGGCCGTTGGATGACAAAGTTCACAGGCGATTGCAAACTATAGAATCATAGAATCCCTCAAAGACATAGATATGCTCCAAGAAGGCCTACAAACTAATAACTTGTGCCAGAGCCACTGCCTAAAATTCAGTGCCAAGAAATGTATGACAGTAACCTTGGGTAAGACGGCCATCGAGGAATGGGCTTTTGTGAATTCAGTATTTAAAACTAAAAAAAGTCACAGTTCTGCTGAAAAGAGACTTCCGCAGGATCAGGGAACTGTCTATAATAAATGTGTTCTTGTAACCACACTGATGCCTTGGATGATTTAAAATGATAACTTTAATACCACAACATTAAAAGATTGCAAATTGGTTAAGCACTTTCGTCCTCTTAATACCTAGGACTTCATCATAACTAACATAATTGTCCCAGTGGGTGGTATTTGTAATATCATTAATCAGTATGTTATATGGGTTGGAGACCGTGGCATTGACAAAAAGGCAGGAGTCAGAGCTGGATGTGGCAGAGTTAAAGATGATAAGATTTGCACTGGGTGTGATGAGGGTGGACAGGATTAGGAATAAGTATATTAGAGGGTCAGCCCAGGTTGGAAGGTTTGGAGACAAAGCCAGAGAGGCAAGATTATGTTGGTTTGGACATGTGCTAAGGAGGAATGCAGAGTATATTGTGAAAAAGATGCTAAGGATGAAGCTGCCAGGTAACCGGAAAAGAGGAAGGCCTAAGATAAGGTTTATGGATGTGGTGAGAGAGGACATGCAGGTGGCTAGTGTGACAGAGCAGGATGCAGAGGACAGGAAGAAATGGAAACAGATGATCCTCTGTGGCGACCCCTAATGGGAACAGACGAAAGAAGAAGAAGATTAATCAGTACATCCCAAATAAAGGTGCTCCTTCAGTAAGCAGTCTTAAAGAAATATCCACATTAAAAATGCTCTTGAAAATAATGCATATAAATCATGTCTGTATAAAATATTTGAGGATTAAAATATATATTAAATTCTTTAATAGTTGGTACATACTTTTATAATTTAGACAATCTTAATTTTAATACAGGTAATATTGAAAGCATTTCGTTTAACCCTAGTTGTCTATTGGCTTCCAAGGACAATTGTCCTCCTCTAGGGTCTTTTTATACTTGTTCTGGGACAGAAAACTTAAAATGACTTTTTACACATCCTTATATGTTTTGCTAAAGCATTTGTGTCCTTACCATTATTAGTATCGTATATATGTTATTACATTAATAACAACATACTAAGAATGCAATCAGTTGTGAGGGACTTGGGCACCCAGGTTGATAACCTGACTTTTGACAACCATACAACCATGCTGCCACCATTGTACAGAAAGCTTTCTACATGGCCCACCTCATAAATAAGGGTATTTCATCCAGGAACAAGGAGGTCATAACATCCCTGTATTCCTCCCTTATCAGACCCATTATCAATTACAATGCCCCCTGTGGCATGTACCTTGCCAAGCACATGCAGCAGCTGGAGAGACTACAGAGGTTCCTGACCAAGAAAATCCAGGGTCCCAAACACATAACCTATACAGATAGTCTAAAAGCCCTGTCCCTCTACTCAGTCTCCTACAGACTACTCAGGGATGACCTGTGTCTGGCATACAAGGCCATCTCAGACCCAGCCTTGATAGAGTTGCTGCATATTGATAAGTCAAACTCCACTGACGCAACCTGCATACAAGGGCCTAAACCTGGTCTGTGACATTAATAGAACTTGTTGGCAGGATAGATTTGTGTCCCAATGACTCCCCAATCTATGGAATAGACACACTCTCCATGTCAAGCAGAGTACCTCTCTAGCCCTCTTTAAGAGGAAAGTACAGTTGTGTGCACTTACCGTAAATGTAGATGTTCGAATGTATTCACTGTTGCAGTCATCACACTTGGGTTATCTGCCTGCAGGTAGCCCTCAGTCACCCGAATACCAGAGACTAAGTATTTCTGCATCTGATGCTGTTGCTGCAGGACTGACATCAGGTCGTCAGGGGTATAAAAATAGGTAGCCAACGCCATTACATTAGTTTTTCTTGCCCCAAATGTCAGCAGCTGCCCAAATAGGGAGCTAAGTTATGGTGAGAGAAAACACCACCAGTAAAAAGTAAATACCAATACCCCTGAAAGGGGTGAGTAGAAGGCATAGAGAGGAGAGAGGGAGAGAGAGACCAGTGGAGGGAAACCAGGGCTGCAACAGTGATTACACTCGAACATCTACATTTATGGTAAGTGTGCACAACTGTACTGTGTTCTTCATGTTTCACTGTTGCAGTCATCACACTTGGGTAGATTCCCAAAGCTGAAGAAGGGTGGAGGCAGTCAAGAAGAGTTAGGGCTGGCTAAAATGCCTTGCAGGACTGCTGTTGCAAAATCTGCCCTGGATTTGGAAAAGATAGGCAAGTGGTAATGCTTGGTGAAGGTGTGTACAGAACTCCAGATAGCAGCTTCCAGGATGTCCCTGGTAGGGACTCCCCTGAGAAATGCTGTAGAGGTAGATGTTGCCCCAGTGGAATGTGTTCTGAACCCCTGAGGGCTTGGTTTCCCATGGTGCTTGTAGCAGAAATTAATGCAGTGTGCTATCCATTTGGAAATTGTTTTGAAATGGCCTTGCCCTTTGCCCCTGTTGCAAAGCTGACTAGTAACTCGTCAGATTTTCTGAAGGGCTTAGTCCTATCAAGGTAGAATCCGAGCTGTCTGTGCACGTCCAAGGAGTGCAGGATCCTTTCCCCTTTATTTTGAGGATTAGGGAAGAAGGTTGGCAAATGGATGGATTGGGAGCAGGTGCACGCACTTTGGTCGTCAGTTTTCTAGGTGTAGCGCGTACTCTTGCCTTTAGAAACTCGGTAGTTTTAGACAGAACTGAAGTCATCGGTTTGTGTCGAACATTGGTAGTGTGAAGAACTTCCTCAGAAGCTGGTGCCTGCTCAGCGGCTCCGGACGCATCCAAGATAGAGACTTCTGCAGGTTCCATAGTCGAAGAAGAGTCTCGTGGTATACCGGACTCCAAACTGGTCTCGGTAGAGTTCTGCAAATCCATTGAAGTGGGCATCAAGGGCTGTGAAAGTGCCTCACTGAGTACCAGCGGACTGGCGATTAGCTTAACGGAAGCGTCATCGGCAGCATTGGACCTGTGCTGTCTGTCTCTGTCTTTATCCTTACATTTTTTCGGAATGTCTGTAGTCGGGTGGCTTACCGAAGCCATTTCGGAATATAGAGATCGAGAATAAAAGTATTTAGTGACAGTAAGGGCCCAATGACTAATAGTTCAGGCGTTGAACAAGGCACAAAACCAACAGCGAAGTACGTCGTGGTCTGGGCCTAAACAGGTGATGCAGTAAGAATGAAAATCTCGGTGTGTTATTTGCTTTCCACAAGCAAGATGGTTGTTAACTTTTTCTGACATCGGGTAGAGCATGAAAAAAGGGTCCCCAATGGGGTACTTAGCTTTAGAAGACTTCAGGATGACGAAAACTCAAGTAGCGGCTGACTGGCACTTGTGTGAATTGCTTCTGCTCGGGCCCCTCGGCAGGAAAGACTGATGTAATGGCATCGGCTGCCTGTTTTTATACTCCTGATGACCTGATGTCAGTCCTGGAGTGACAGCATCTGACAGAGAAATATTAAGTCTCTGGTGTTCGGGCCGACGGACTGCTATCTGCAGGCAGATAACCCAAGTGTGATGACTACAACAGTGAAACACAAAGAATATCCTGAACAACTGGATGGGAAACAGAAAATATACCATTGGGTTCCCAGCTGTGTCCCTGCTGGACAGGGGAAACAGGTTTTGACTTTGTGGGAACATGAGAGAAATTCTTGGCTAGGCTTACAAGGGCCTGCGGGCCAATAGCCTAGTATCATCCTATGAATCTATGAACCTATGTTCATATATGCGTTTTTTCAGGGCTCAGCAGAACTGCTTGTTTTTTTTTTGTCATACAGTATGTTAGGCACTGTTTCTGCTACCACTGTTTCCTTTCATAATTCAGTATTTAACATTGTCATTTAGTACAAGTAGAGTCTGTTGCCATACAGGAGGCACTCAAAGTGGATAAGTAATGCATTCTATCCAAACTAGGCAGCATTGCCTATTCAGTGCACGTCTTTTCATCTATAGTTTGATTCAGGGATATAGACCTGGATATCTTTATAATAAACAACTTTACTTCATTGTAATAAGTGACATGGGAGCTTTAAGAAATATTAATGGCGGGAACTTAGAATTAAAAAAGGAAGGGAATAAACATATTTACATAAACACAATAAATAGTAATATGTGGGATGGATTTAGAAAGAGAAATGAAAGACTGAAGTGACTGGAATCAGAAACAAAACAGTGAAAGTGGGCTGCTTACTGAGTTACAATGTGTAAAAAAATTGGAGAAGGTACATAAACAATGACTGACTGGTTTAAAGAAATTACTGCAGAAAACTTGGATAAATCCTCCAGTTGCAAGAGACAAATTATAGGGAACACATACAGACAACAGTACAATAAGAGGTAAATGGCCCAAAACCATACATCTCAAATGCCCCTGATTTTGTAGAATGCTCATGATTTTTTTAAATCTTACTTTTGACCTGTCCCTCATAATTTCTCAGGTAATCAGTGGTGATGACTGTTAAGTGAATAATATGATAGTTTGCACTTGCATTGCTATTGTTTAGAAAATGCACATTGATGCAAAAGGTCTTATAAGTGCACCACAGTGCTATACAAAAACAAAATGTTTTAGTTTTTTTATGGCATTTGTGACACAATTTAAGAAATTTGCTTTCTCGGCAATCCCAAAAAAAGAAGTTGGAATGTTTGCAAAACAACGTGTCACCAATTAGTACGTAGTAAGGATTAAAAATTGAGGGCAGAAAGAGGCTACGGCGCAGAAAAAGTAAGTGTCCCACTGCAAGAATGTGGATAGTGCAACACAGAATTACATGAAATTTGTCTCCTGCTGTGAACTGTCAATCACAGCAGCAAACAGCTCATATTACCTTTGCCACTTGAACAGATATGAAGGGAAGATGTTTAGAGGGAGGGAGATGAGTTTAAGGACTACAACTCAGGCAAAACAAAAGAATGAGAATTGGCCACTTAGACAGAAAAAGAAGTGACAGGCGCTAAGTGTACTGTGTGATTATCCCTGTTTGTCTCTTAAGTAGTCAGAGAAAAATCAAGAAATTGTAATTAAACCTAACTGATTAAAAGAAAGCAGGGTATACGTGAAAACATGTAAAGTCAATGCACTGACAGGAGCTTAGGGGCGGTGGTGTAATATTTTAAAGCCAAACACTGCATTGTGGGGTATGTAGAGGTAAACTAAAAAATCAAGAAGCTGGACCCCATGTGGGCAGACTCTGAAATTACATTTAAAAATATAAAAAAGTATATAGAGCCCAAAAATCATGTTAAAATGTAAGAAACCTCAAGATATGATGAAATAAACATGTTTTTTCAGTTTGTGTTTGCAGCTCTCCTTTAATGTCTTACTAAATATTAATGACATGAAAAAGGGTAGACACTTTTCAGTCCTCCACAAGTTTAACATGAACCAACAGAAGTCCAGTCTTTCTACTTTCTCTTACAAAGCCATATTCACAAATGTGATGTATGCTTTGTAATCTCACATGTATTTACTAATTTCAGTGTTGCTGGTTATCTTCCTGTTCATCTGCATCTTCCAACCCCAGTTCAAGCCAAGGAACTCCCAATTCTCATTGTCAACTCCTGTGGTTTTTTTTGTGCTTCTCAAGCATTTTCCTGTAGAACATTGGAAAAGGTTTCAAGGTTTCACTGGCCAAGTCTCTCTATGAGCTTTATTACTACAAGAGGAGGCGTCCCCTTCTGTGTGTTGGCTCATTTTTTTTGTTGATAAAACTGTTAGATTTCATGCTTAGCCTGTTCTGCATCAAAAAAGGACTTCAATCCACTAGGAAAAAAATTGCGAAGACAACTGGATACAACAGCTTGAATCTCACACCTGCCTCCCTACAATCCCCTGACTGCTGGGATAAATGTGCTTCTGTTCTGTCTGGTATACAGTGAATAATCATTTTCCACACACTACTGTTTCCAGTTTTTAATACTTACCCCTTCTGCAATAGTTTTGTTAGGATCAACCGTTTCTGCTGGTATGATTGCATTGTTAGTAATGCAGGTCTTGGCTGCTTCCTCATGGCTGGTTTTCGAGCATACGCATGATATGCCCTTTCAGTTAACAAATCTAGTTGCTTACTTGTGCTTTCATAAAATTAGTAGTCTGTTTATTCCAGTTTCTCTGGTATAGCAGAAAATCTCAGGTTTTCTCTGCATGCTCTGTTCTTTAACTCTACCATTTTGAAACTGCTCTTCTTGGTCAGAGCCATACTCAGTGAGCCTTTTGTTCATTTAAACTTCTTGATTTTTGCAGTTTTATCATTTCATCTGAAGTGCTGTTTAAAGCTTCTTCCATTTTTCCAGTCTTTTGTTATTTGAATTGATCTACTCCTTCAGTGTTTCATTTATTTTAATCAGCTCTGAGTACATTTGATTTATTTTTTTACTCTAGAATACTGGAAGCCATGTCTTGTACCAAAGCTGGAGCTTGAACTGCTTTTTGCTGAACAGCTGCAATATTCTTTTCAGTCATTGTCTTCTCTTCACCTTTTCTAGTTGTTTTTCTTTCAGTCTCTCCAAGATTCTTCTTTGCTGGCATCCAGGCTGGAAGAGTTACTGGCCCCAGTCTCTCAGTTTCTGTTTTCAAACTGGGAGAGCTGACATTAAGCTGTTGATCAGTGTGCAGCCATCTTGCAAGTTACCAACTTTTACTCTGAGTCTTGTTCTGCACAAAAAGTCTTGCAGTGGAAACCTTACTTTCTTGACTGCTTGATTGAAGACCTTTTGCTGTATCAGTTGTACCAAAAGCTACCATACTCTGTATACTATTTTCTGCCACAGAGGAGGATGGCCTAGTCTTAAAAATTACTTTTAGGATAGGTTACCATCTGCCTGTCAGTTGTAGGATAAAATAAGAAAATGTGTACTTCCTGGTCTTAAAAACTGTAGTTATGCTGCTGTATTATAGGAAATTCTCATCTGGGATGTCAAACATAGATGATTATAATCGGGTCGCCAATCGTTTATTAGTATATTGTGTTTGAGACATGGTTGCAAAAAAACTGCCTCAACAGTGAAGCATTACTTATATTGTCTAAAATCAGTAGGTTAGACATACTGGCCTGTGTGCTGCTGGAGGGACATGAGCATGTTAAACGGAAGCACCTATTAGTGATCAGCATCACAATATGAAGAATTCAATCAGTGACAGAAGAGACTGCTTTGAATGTTTAAGGTAGGAATAGTTAGATTATTAGCATGAAAGATGTATCTGGTTATATGTACACACATGCACATACTATATTTCTGTGTGTGTGTGTGCGTGCTTGTGTGCTTAAAATGTTATCAAACATTCACTGCATTAAATCATTAGACAAACTTCTGTGTTGATAGTATTACTAATGTTCATCGTGCATACAGCTGCAGTCATTACAGATGGGTTATCCTGCCGTCAGGCGGGTCCTCGGTCGGCCGAATTCCAAAGTCTAAGTCCGGCGTCGGTTGTCGTCGCTTCTTCCCTGACGTCAGTGCGGCAGGGGTATAAAAGAGGCAGTCGACACCATTTTCTCCAGTCTTTCTTGCCGCGCGGTGCCCGAAGCAGAAGCAGTTCGCAAGTGCCGGTCGGCCAGCTCCTGAGATTTACGAAAGTATTTCAGCCGAAGTCTTCTTTAAAGCTAAGTACCCCGTTGGGGAAACTTTTCTTGCCTCAGACCGATGTCAGACAAAGTTAATAATTGCATTTCTTGTGGGAAGCAAATACCGCATAAGGATTTCCACTCTTTCTGTATACCTTGCTTAGGCGCAGACCACGACGTCTCGGCCTGCCATTTTTGTGCTAGGTTCAACAAGCGCACTATTAAGCGCTGGGCGGAGTTTGCCCTTCATTATTTTGGCAAAAAATTTAATTATATCATGTCGTCGGATACACCGACACCAGTTTTAAACAAAAGACGCAAAGATAAGGACCGACATCCGAGGTCCGCTCCGAGTACTGAGACCACGCTTAGGCCGACTACCGGTTCTCCGGTTTTCAGCGAGGTGCCTACGCAGCCCCTCAATACCGATGAAACTATTTTACCGGTGGCTTCAGTACCCGAGGTCGCAGGCTCCTCGGTCTCCATTCTTACTGCAGATACCGACGCCACTCTTGGCGGGGAAACTCAAAATTTAGTCAGGCCTGCCATTTCTGAAGGCGTTTTCAGGCCTTCCACCTTCACTATTAAATCCTTCACTAAATCTAAAGCTGCCATGAAAACTAAAAAACAGGGTCCTCGGACCTCCTCTCAAGGCCCCATGCCTAAAAAGCAGATGCTTAAAATGGCTGAGGATTTGATAACTCTCATCAGGGGTTCTCAACCCCCCCCCCTCTGACAAAAGACCCAGATTGGAGGAAGACTACCCTTCCTCAGACCAGGCTTCTATTACCTCAGAACAGTCTGAGGACCAGGATTTTGCCTATTCCCCTTTCGAAGACTCTGATGCTGAGGAGTCTATTCCCTCGGTCCCCCCCCCCCCCGAGGACTACTCTTTTGGGGAAACCCTGCATACATTGCGGGAACACTTTCACTGGGAAGGCCAAGATTACTCAGATTCCAAGAAAAGGCTCAGGGAATTTCTACTGCTCCCCCAGCATAGCCCCCAGGATATCCCTCCTGTTTTAGATATTTTGGATGATGTGTACGCAGAAGCCAGCCTTAATCCAGATTCTGTACCTCCAGCCCCTGTTAAACCAGACAGGTATTACCGGGTTCCTGATTCTCACCAGTTCCTTTATAAAAGCCATACTGCTGACCCAGAAACTATTTCACAGGGTCCCAAGGGAATAAAGGCTTCTACTGCTAAAAACCCTTTACCTTCAGAGAGAGATTCCAGAGCATTAGAAAGGTGGGGGGAAAAAAGTGTATACGTCTGCCACTTTAACCATGAGGGCATTAAACTGTCAATTCCATATGTTAAAGTACCAACAGTTTTTGTTATCTCAGTTGAAAAGCAAAATGACACAAACAGAACAACCAGATTTGAAAGAGTTGCAGGATTTGTTGCATGGTGCAGAGCAAGTGGGTAAGCATTCCTTGCAGTGTGGTTTTGATGCTTTAGAGGCCTCATGTAGAGCTGCTGCCACAGGGTCTGTTATACGTAGACATGCTTGGCTCAAAGAGCAAACCTTACCAGGTCGTGTCAAAGCAAAGTTATTAGATGCACCACTTCAAAAAGATGTATTGTTTGGTGTTAAAGCTGAGGAGATACTAAAGAAAATGGAGGAAAAAGCGAAATCTATCCAAACAGTGAAAGATTTCCTGCAGGTACAACCTCCACGCTTCAGCAGAAACTGGCCTTCAAAAAATTGGTCCTTTCCAGCCACGGACAGACCTCAAAGGGGCAGATACAGATGCCCAAGGGGTAGAGGGCAACCTCAAGGATCTTACAGAGCAAGACAGTGGCAAGCACCAACCCCAAGAGGTGGAGAAGATAGATCACAGTCATTTAGAAAACAGACACAATGACTTCCCCCTATGCCTGCCAAGCAAAGCTTTAATGGCAGCACCTTTGGGCGGAAAACTGGCATTATTTTCAAAAAACTGGCATATTGTTACAAAGGACAAATGGATTCTGGACATTATAGACAGAGGCTACAGGTTCCACTTTCACACCCTTCCAAAAATGAGAGGCATGCCAAACCTGCTACAAAATCAAAGGGCAGAGGCACAAAGACAAATTTCCGCTCTCATGGATATGAAAGCAATTCAGGAGATACCTGCAAAAGAACAAGGTCAAGGTTTTTATTCCAGACTATTCCTGGTACCAAGGAAAGACAAAGATTGGAGACCTATCTTAGACCTATCCATCCTAAACACATATCTACAGGTGCCAAAATTCAAGATGCTCACATTACAGCAGCTTCTTCCCATGCTGGGCAAGGAGTCTTGCCTGGTAACATTGGACCTCAAGGAGGCATACCTGCATGTCCCTATCAGACAAGATTGCAGAAGATACCTCAGATTTCTTGCAGGTTCAACCCATTACCAATTCTCTGCATTGCCCTTTTGTATCTACTGTGCCCACAGTGTTTACGAAATGCCTGGCATCAGTAATTGCCTTCTGCAGACTACAAGGAATACAAATCTACCCATATCTGGACGACTGCTTGATCCAAGCGGACAGCAAGGACATTCTATTGCAGCATCTGGCGTTTGTAATAAAACTGTTAAACTTCCTGGGATACACAGTGAACAAAAAGAAATCAAAACTAATACCTTCTCAACAGATAATTTTCCTGGGTGCCAGCTTAAATACAACCACCCAGATGGCCTACCTCACACCAGACAAACAAGGGCAACTGTCTCAATACTTCAGCAAAATGGCAACTCTCACCAGACTAACTGCAAGGAGAGTCCTGCAGGCTCTGGGATTCATGGCATCTTGCATCCTACTAATCCCATGTGCAAAGCTGCATATGAGGAAACTACAATGGTACCTAAAAAACTTATGGTCTCAACACAGCCACAGCTTGGAAACAATTATACCACTCATTCCATGCCTTCAAAAGGAATTTTTGTGGTGGGCTCAAGCATGCGAAAGAAACATAGGTCTCCCTTTATGTGTACCTCAAGCAACTCAAATCATCACAATGGACGCCTCCGACTACGCCTGGGGAGCACACATGGCAGATCAGTGCATTCAGGGAAAATTATCCCAAAAAGAGAAGCACCTACACATCAACCAAAAGGAGATGCTAGCCATGCAAAATGCTCTTATAGGTTCATAGGTTCATAGGTGCATACTAGGCTATCTGCCCAAGGGCATTTATAAGCCTAGCCCATAGTTATTTGGCTTTCGCCACCCCTTTAGTTTGAATAAAACTATGCTTATTATTTTGCTGTGCCTCTGTCAAGCAGTGACACTGAAGTAATCCCTGGGGTATATCTGCGATCCCCCATCCATTGGTCAAGATTCCTCTTGAACAAGACCAGCGAGGTGCTCTGCCTCACATGTACCGGGATTTTGTTCCACAGCATAGGGAGTCTCTGGGTGATGAATCTGTCCCTCCAGCACGTTCTATTAATAACCGTGTCAAGGTTTAAGTCTCCCGCCCTTGTGGTTATGACTTTCAAAGACCTACTGCATCCAGGCCAGCTATTGATAAGGACAGACAACACCACAGTCATGTGGTACATAAACAAACAGGGGGGAACTCATTCATACCCCCTGTGCAGGCAAGCCATGACCCTATGGAACACAGCACTGGAATTGCAAATTCAACTACAGGCACAATTCCTGCCAGGGAAGGAAAACACACTGGCAGACAACCTAAGAAGAAATATGACAGATCCACACGAATGGAAGTTGCATCCTCAAGTTTTCTCAAAGATAACTCCGGCATAGGGACAGCCAGACATAGATCTATTTGCTACCCACAGAAATTACCAGTTGAAAAAATTTTGCTCAAGGACCTATCATCCACAGGCCTGGAAAGTGGACGCACTCTCTTTCAATTGGACAACATTGACAGTCTATGCCTTCCCGCCTCTTCCTCTACTGACCAAAGTTCTATTAAAAGCCGGAGCAGAGAGGCCACAAATGATTCTCATTGCTCCAGACTGGCCACGACAGCACTGGTATCCGCTCCTAAAGAGCCTGACACACTCCCCAGCATGGATCCTACCTCTAGTCCCTCTTCTGTTGTCCCAGCACAACTACAAAACCCTTCACAGCCAGCTCAAAACCATAAATCTAGCTGCATGGAGAATACCTTAATTCCCCAACAGACTCTCCTCTCCAAGGAAGTGCAGGATGTCATCTTGGAGGCCAGAAGACCTTCTACTAGAAAAGCCTACTCCGCCAAATGGAAACGATTTTGTTCCTGGAATCAAGAAAAGGGCCAGAATCCTTGGGTAATAAATATACCTCAAATTTTACAGTACCTAGCTGAAATGTTAAACAGTGGCCTTTCCTTCTCCTCCAATAAGATCCACGCTTCAGCCATTTCTGCACAATACAACACAGACCCTCCTTTATTCTCACATCCTCTATTAAGACAGTCCCTCAGAGGGGCAAAAAATATAAAACCCCCAAGGAAACCACCAGTTCCAGCTTGGGACCTCAACTTTGTATTGGAAAAGCTGACCCTGCCTCCCTTTGAGCCGGCTTCTGCAACAGAGCGACAATACTTGTCATGGAAAACAGCCTTCCTTCTGGCTATCACCTCAGCATGCAGAGTTCCGGAACTACAGGCCCTCATGGCTGTGCAACCATTCATCATTTTCCATCAGGACAGAGTTTCCTTACGAACCAACCCTACCTTTATGCCAAAGGTAGTATCCAGTGTAGCTTTGAATCAGACTATCCACTTACCTACCTTTTATCCAAATCCACAGAGCAAAGGGGAGAGACTACTACATTCCTTGGACATTCACAGACAACTTCGTTATTACTTGGACAGAACAAAGCCATTCAGGAAATCTGAGCAGCTCTTTGTGTCCTATGCTACAGGTGCTCAAGGAAAGGCTATTTCCAAACAAGACAATTTCAAAATGGATAGCCCACTGCATATGCTTTTGTTATTCTTTTCATGGAAAATCTGTGCCTGCATACATCGGATCCCACTCCACCAGGGCCACAGCTGCCTCTGCAGCTTTCCTCAGGGGGGTCCCTACCAAGGACATTTTGGAAGCAGCTACTTGGAGTTCAGTGCACACTTTCTCCAAGCACTACCACCTTCCACTATACTCAAAATCTAGAGCGAGCTTTGCCACAGCAGTCCTGCAGGGCATCCTCGCTCCTCCTAGTTCCACTTAGTGCCTACCACCCTTACTTAGCTTTGGGATTCTTCCCATCTGTAATGACTGCAGCTGTATGCACGATGAACATAGTACAGTTTTGTACCTACCATAAATGTAGATGTTCCAGTGCTCATACAGCTGTAGTCCATGTTACCCCCCTCCGTCCCCTCTTAGGACAGGCCTTATGACAAACACCTTTATCATACAACCTGTTTGGGGTATTCTTTTATGGTGTATTTGCTTGCAACTACTGTTTTTTGATTTATCTATATTGCATGTTTGCATAACATTATGATTTGCCTTCCTTCTGGGGGCACCTGACATCTGGGGCAAGAAAAACTGAAGAAAATGGCGTCGGCTGCCTCTTTTATACCCCTGCCGCACTGACGTCAGGGAAGAAGCGACGACAACCGACGCCGGACCTAGACTTTGGAATTCGGCCGACCGAGGACTCACCTGATGGCAGGATAACCCATCTGTAATGACTGCAGCTGTATGAGCACTCGAACATCTACATTTATGGTAGGTACAAAACTGTACTTTCTCATGCATATTACACGCTGATATTGGTACATTTCCCCGGAAAGCCGAGTGCTTATCTGGCTGATACAAAGGAGAACATAAACAGTTGCAAATTAACTTATCAAATCTAGTGTACCCTTTTAATTACTGTAAAATGTCCAGTAGTGGGGACTAAGACTTTTGAAATCCCAGACCAAGAGAAACTTAGAGTGGATAATTACAAAGGAAGAAATTATCATCTCGATTCATGATTAAATATTATCTAAGATACCAGGTTGTGATGGATACCCTGCATCCTTTTATAACCATTTTGAAGACTGCCTTAGTGAAGTTGTATTGGTGGGATGTCATTTGAAGACGGTATTGTAGATAAATAGTTTAAACTGTTTTATACTGTTCATTTACATAAACTTAATACAGACGTTATAGAAATTAAATGTTAACAGTGGTTATCTTAATTTGTATCAACATCATTCTTTTAGCTTGTCTTCTAAAGTTTTACTGTTTATCATTTAACTTGTTAGTCTGGAGTCTTATCGGGAAGTGAGATTTAGGATCATATTCTAAAATGAATCATTAATCTTGACTGAGAATATTCTAAATGGGTGGGACTGATTTTGTGGGGGGTTTTTTATGTTTCCAAACGTTTAGGCTTAGTAAACATTCTTTTTTATTTGGTCTTCTGTAGGTTTTGATCGTTGTGATATACACAGACAGTTAATCTTCTATATAAAAACCTGCAAAAGCATCAGAGACCTCCAAAGCAGACACCCAAAAACCTGCACCTCCCGTCACAAACCAGACAACACATAAAACACAAAATCAGTGTGCCGCACAATCACAGTCCTTAAGGTGAAATAACATACATAGCACATTAGTAATAGGCGACTCTATAGTCAGGCACACTGACGTCCCACTCAGTAAGCTGGACAAGGAGAAGGTTACTGTTAGCTGCCTGTCGGGAGCCAGAATCTGCCACTTAACACAAGCACTCATGTCACTCCAGAACAAGTACAAATATGACACTGTCATTGTTCATGTTGGTGTGAATGACCCGAGACATACCTCCCTGGACTATATGAAAAGAGGCATGGAAGAGCTCTCTGATCATGTAGCCCAGGCGAGTATGACCCTGACCCTGAGTAGCATCCTGCCCTCACCAAGTATGATACCGCAGTATAAAGAAAAAAATGATCAATTTCAGCAATTGGCTAAGCTTCTGGTGTCATTCAAAGGGGATCCAGTGTCTGTCAGCCTGGGACTACATGCTCGACAAGCCTTGTTGCTTCGCAAGAAACTGATTGCACCTGTCACCCCTAGGCTTTCGAATACTGGCCAAGGCTCTTGCTGCCCCCATAGTGCCTTTTTTTAGGCAAGGCTCAAGAGTCAAACACACCTCCGTAAACAGCACAAATAAAAGAATGAGGGTTATGCTACTCAATGCTAGGAGTTTAAAATCTCAAAATGCATGTGCTCGAAGCACTCCTCAATATGGAGAACGTCGACATCTGTGCAGTAACTGAAACCTGGCTCAAGGCTCCACAGAGCACCCCAGTACTACTGGGCTACAACTCATACATAACATACAGAACATGGACCGAAACACAAAAGGAGGGGTGTATCCATATTCATCAAGGATACCTACACCTCCCGGTTAGTGGCGCAGCATTATACCTCTGAGATCATCCATGTGCAACTAACATCGGGCAAATCTGCAATGCAAATTGTGGCGTGCTACATATCACCCTCCATGACCCAGGACCACTACTCCGCCTTTCTGGAAACACTGGAAAACATGAAGGTCCTACCGAACACCCTGATATTGGACGATTTCAATTATCCTACCATTAACTGGGAAAACTACTCAAGTACAGACTACCAGGTCCAGCGCTTCCTGGAATTGATCAACTAAAATGCTCTGGATCAGCTGGTAAACTCCCCTACCAGAGGTGAAAACATATTGGACCTGGTCATCACCAACATGGGCGACAGGTGTTCTGCACTGGAGGTCAACCCGTCACTATTTAGATCAGACCATAAACTAATCACTCTGGATGTCCACACCACCACTCCCAACCAAGGAAACCACAGTGAAAAACTTTTCTATAGCAAACTTCACCTTACTTAAGACAGAGGTGGTAAGTTTCACAGCCCCCACGCCAAAGGATAACGGTGTCCAAGATGCAGGAACCTTTACAAATGCACTCTATGAGCACCTACAAGGATGCATAGATCCTGCCATCCCTAGCAAAACCAAGACTCACTCCTCTAACAGAAGGAAACCAGTCTGGTGGACCCCTGCCATAAACAGGCTATACAATAGAAGGAGGAAACTAGTTCAGAAAAAAAGCAAACCCCAAGAAGGAAAATCCAAGGCTAACTTCAAAAGAAAAATATCCAAGGATTCGAAAGATAACCACAAAGCCTTCTTCAGCTATGTCAAGAATCTAAGTGGCAACTCGCAGATATGCTCTGAGCTAGTTCAAAACAGCACAAAATATACTGAACGTACTGATATTGCCAACATCCTGGCAGATAGATTCAGTGCAAACTTCACCCCCCAAAAGGGCCCACAACAATACCGGAAAAGTGTAGTGTCCCAGAAATCACAGACGCATAGGTGAAAACAGCCCTTTCAAATGCCAAAAGCATAGCGTCACTGGGGCCAGATGGTGTCCCAGGCTGTATCTTGTATGAACTACAGAACGAACTAACCCCCCACCTAAACACACTGTTCAAGTTCAGCCTCTCCACAGGCTACGTGCCCATAGAATGGCACGCAGGAACGGTTATTCTGTTCCACAAAGGAGGAGCCACAACTGACCGTGGTAACTATCACCCCATAAGCCTGACTAGCCTGGTCTGCAAGGCTGTGGAGCGCATCATCATGGAACTCATTAACAACGACATTGGGAACCTCCAAACACATGACCCGACCCAGTTCGACTTTAAGGGCAAATCATGCCTATTAAACCTGGTTGACTTTTTCGAGACAGTCACCAAGGCCATAGATGAGAGGAAGGTGGTTCACACAGCCTACCTTGACCTCACAAGGCTTTTGACACCATTCCCCACTCGGGAATTATAGAAAAACTCACCAGCCTGAACATAAACCCCTACATCATGTGATGGGTTGCCAACTGGCTTACAGACAGAACTCGCACAGTAAGAATAGCGGGCTCCAGGCCCGACTCTAAACCAGTCACAAGTGGTGTCCCTCATGGCCCAGTCCTGGGACCCCTACTGTTCGGCATATACTGCTCAGAAGTACAGGCAAACACAGGAGGACTATGGCTAACCAAGTTCACCAATGACTGCAAACTGGGAGCCATAATTGACTCTCCGGCTGACGCGGACATTCTCCGAAAGGGCCTTACTGAGACAGACACCTGGTGTCAAAGACATGTTCTCCATCTAAATCCCAAAATATGCATAGTCATCCCATTTGGGAAAACAAAACACCCATGAATTACCACATAGGTGGCAGCCTCCTTAATACAGAAGAGGCAACAAGAGATCTGGGGACCCAGGTAGATAGTAATCTCTCCTCTGACAATCATATTGCCAAAGTAGTCAGGAAATCCTTCTGTGTAGCCCATCTAATTACTAAAGGGTTCACATCTAGAAATAAAGAGGATGTCCTTCAAGAATGCAACTGCAGTCATAACATGTGGGTTGTCCTGCCCCAGGCAGCCCTCGGTCGGCCGGATTCCAAAGTCTGGGTCCGACGTCGGCTGATGTCGCATTTCTCTCCGACGTCAGAGCGGCTGGAGTATATAAGCATCAGCCGACGCCATTTTCTTCAGTCTTTCTTGCCGCGGTGCAAGCAGAAGCAGTTCGCAAGTGCCGGTCGGTCAGCTCCTGTATTCTTCGATACCGAAGTCATCAAAAAAGCTAAGTACCCCGTTGGGGACCTTTTCTTGCCTCAGCCGATGTCAGAAATTACTGAAAAAGTTAACAATTGTCTTTCTTGTGGTAAACAAATACCTCATAAGGATTTCCACTCTTACTGTCTTCCTTGCCTGGGCCCAGACCACGACGTCTCGGCCTGTGTAGCCTGTGCTCGCTTCAACAAGCGCACTCTCAGGCGCCGGGCGGAGTTCGCTGAAGATTTTTTCACCGATAAATTTGCTTACACCATGCCGTCGGATCTTCCGACATCGCAAACTCCCAAAAAGCGAAAAGACCGGGACCGACATCCTCGGCCCGCGTCTACCACCGACTCAACGCCAAAACCTAGCGCGAGTGCTCCGGTTCCCTCTGAGATGGTCTCTCCACCGCCCGAACCGAAGACACCGTACCGATGACTCGATTCGACATCACTCCGACACCAGTTATCGATTTTCCTCCGGATACCGAAACCGAGGAAATGCCCGAGACCATTGCTGTAGACAAGGTCACTCCTGCACGTGGAGCTGCCAGGCCTCCTATGGCCATGTCTATTAAGGCCTACACTAGGGCTAAGGCAGCCAGCAAAACAAAGCATATTACTTCTAAATCCTTACCTCAGCCTACTCCAGAGACACAAATTATGTCCATGGCTGCTGATTTAATTTCCATGATTAGAGGTTCACAGGCCCATCCTGAGAGAGGATCCCAGCCTCCTTCTGATAAAAGGCCCCGGGTTGTACCCTCTGACCCTATTCCTTCAGATGAAGATTCTGAGGGCTCTGTCCACTCTGATAGCCAGGAAGAGCTCTTCCAGACCTATGAGGACTCGGATGCAGAAGATTTCATCCCCTTGGCCTCCCCTCCTGAGGATATTTCTTTTGGGGAAGTTCTGCACACCATGAGGGAACATTTCAAGTGGCAAGGTCAGGAATATTCTGATTCTAGGAAACGCCTTAGGACTTTCCTTAAGAAGCCCCAGCACAGGCCCTTAGCTATTCCTCCTGTACTTGATGTTCTGGATGATTTATATTCTGACTCTAGTGCTACCCCTGATTCTCTTCCTCCTGCTCCAGCCAAGCCAGACAGGTATTACAGGGTCCCAGAAACTCATTCCCATTTATTCAGGGCCCATACTGCTGATTTGGAAACTATTTCACAGGGGCCTAAAGGAGTTTCAGCCTCCACCTCTAAAAATCCATTGCCCTCCAACAGGGAAGTTAGGTCATTAGAGAGATGGGGCAAAAAGGTTTACACATCCAATACCTTATCTATGAGAGCTTTAAATTGCCTTTTTCATATGTTACAATATCAGGATTACCTGTTAGAAGATTTACAAAAAACATTAGCCACTCCTGATCCTTTAGACAGGAAGACTTTGCAGGAAGCTGTACATAACACTCAACAAGTAAGCAATCACTTCCTGCAGTGTGGATATGATGCACTGGAAGCTTTATGTAGGGCAGCTATGACAGGGGCAGTCATTCGTAGACATGCTTGGTTAAAAGATCAACCTCTACCAGATCATGTAAAAGCAAAACTTCTGGATGCACCTTTGGAAAAGAACAAGCTTTTTGGTGCGAATGCTAAGGATGTGTTAAAGACCATCGAAGAAAAAGCAAAATCAGTTCAGACGGTGAAAGATTTCCTCCAGGTTCAACCCCCCAGATTCAGTAGGAATTGGCCTTCTAAAACTGGTCCTTTCCTAATCCAGAAAAGTTTCAAAGGGGTAAGAACAGACGTGGCCGAGGAAGAGGCCCTTACAGGGGACGACAATGGCAGCCAGGAAACCAAAGAAGTGGCAGGGTTTCACCTGCCCCACAACCACAATCTCAATGACTTTCCTCTACTACCGCCTACCAGGGAACAAATAGAAGCTCCTTAGGGGAAATTATCTCTGTTTGCAGAAAATTGGCACAGACTGACAAAGGACAAATGGATTTTGGACATTATAGACCGAGGGTACAGGTTTCATTTTCATACCTTACCAAGAAAACAAGGCATGCCAAACCTACCACAAAACCAGAGGGCAGAGGCTATCAAGCAAATCACTCTGCTGACTCGGATGAAAGCAATAGAAAGAGTTCCACAACAAGAACAAGACCAGGGGTTTTACTCAAGACTGTTCCTTGTTCCAAGAAAAGAATCTCAATGGAGACCAATACTGGACTTGTCCGCATTAAACACCTTTCTCATAGTACAAAAGTTCAAAATGCTAACTCTACAGCAACTCCTTCCCATGCTGGGCAAGGGGTCTTGGCTGATTACTCTGGACCTCAAGGAGGCATACCTGCATGTCCCTATCAGACACAGCTGCAGAAAATACCTCGGATTTCTTGCAGGGCCAGAGCATTATCAATTCTCAGCATTGCCATTTGGCTTATCTACTCTGCCCAGAGTATTCACAAAATGCCTGGCTTCAGTAATTGCTCACTGCAGGCTCCAGGGGATACAAATTTACCCGTACCTGGACGACTGCCTCATACAAGCGGACGACAAATTGATGTTGACAGAGAACCTGGATTATGTCATACGATTACTTCAAGCTCTGGGATACACAGTCAACTTCCAAAAGTCAAGACTGCAGCCATCCCAGCAAATAATCTTCTTAGGAGCCAAACTAGACACAGCCTCTCAGATGGCTTACCTGACAGAAGACAAGCAAGAGAAGTTAACTCATTACTTCAAAGGTTTAGCAAAACTCACCCAGATGACTGCAAGGAGATTCCTACAGGCCCTGGGTTACATGGCATCCTGCATTCTCCTGGTTCCATTAGCAAGACTACACATGAGAAGGCTTCAATGGTACCTAAAAAGCATTTGGTCTCAACACAGCAACAACTTGGAGACAATCATACCTCATTCCATGCCTACAAAAGGAATTCCTATGGTGGGCCTCGGTGAGCCAGGCAAACACAGGTATGTCATTCAAAAAACCACAGATAACACAGACCATGACCACAGACGCCTCAGACCTTGGATGGGGCACATGGAAGGCAGGTGTATACAAGGACAATGGTCTCCAAAGGAAACGATCTGCATATAAACCAAAAGGAAATGCTGGCAGTAATGCATGCCATCGAGGCCTTTCAACACCAACTCCAGCAAGGCCATTTACTGATACGGACAGACAACACCACTGTGATGTGGTACATAAACAAGCAAGGGGCACCCACTCTTACCCCTTTGCAGACTGACAATGCATCTTTGGGAGAAATCACTGAGCCTAAACATCCAGTTACAATCCCAGTTTGTTCCAGGAAAAGACAATGTGTTGGCGGACAGCCTAAGCAGGAATTTCACAGATCCACACGAGTGGAGGTTACATCCGAAGGCCTTCAGACAACTCACTTCGACATGGGGCAAGCTAGAAGTGGACCTATTTGCCTCTCACCTCAACCATCTTCTACCAAAATTCTGCACAAGGACATACCATCCAAAAGCTTGGAAAATAGATGCCC
Organism: Protopterus annectens; assembly: GCF_019279795.1. Lineage (NCBI taxonomy): Eukaryota > Metazoa > Chordata > Ceratodontiformes > Protopteridae > Protopterus > Protopterus annectens. The sequence continues at coordinate 1,858,682,127 of NC_056725.1, forward strand.
TCTCATTCAACTGGAACTCCCTAACAATCTATGCATTCCCACCTCTGCCACTGATGACCTCAGTATTACTAAAGATCAAAGCAGAGAGACCCAAGGGAATCATAATAGATCTGGACTGGCCAAGACAACACTGGTACCCACTACTACGAAGCATATGTCACACCAGGAGGTGGGCCCTTCCCCAATGGCCTCTACTTTTGACTCCACACAATTTCGAAACAGTGCATCCAAATCTTCAGACACTGCAGCTAACAGCCTGGGAGATCCCATAAATAACTTCAGCCTATCTCTCTCAAAGGAAGTTCAGCGGATACTAACAGAGGCTCGAAGACCATCCACCAGAAAGGTTTACTTAGCAAAGTGGAAAAGATTCAGCAATTGGAATACCAGCAATGGACATGATGCATCATTGTTGAACATCCCACTCATCTTGGAATATTTGGCAGATATGTTAAAGAACGGCCTCTCATATTCTTCCATAAAGATACATGCATCTGCTATTTCAGCTAGATACAACACTGATCCTCCTGTTTTTCACACCCTTTACTAAGGCAATTCCTCAGGGAATCAAGAACATTAAGCCACCAAGAAAGGCCCCAGTGCCAGCCTGGGACCTCAATTTTGTCCTAGAAAAACTGACTCTACCTCCATTTGAGCCAGCAGCTTCAGTTGACTTGCAATTTCTCTCATGGAAGACAGCTTTCCTGTTGGCAATTACCTCAGCAAGAAGGGTTTCGGAGCTACAGGCCCTAATGGCAATACCACCCTTTATTATTTTTCACAGAGACAGGGTTTCATTAAGGACCAACCCTACTTTTATGCCAAAGGTGGTATCTAGGGTTTCTTTAAATCAAGCCATTCATCTGCCTGCTTTCTTCCCCAATCCTGAGAATAAGGGGGAAAGACTGTTGCATACCTTGGACATTCACAGACAACTTCAATACTACCTGAACAGAACCAAGGCCAGTAGGAAGTCTGAACAACTCTTTGTAGCTTACGCCCCTGCAGTCGAAGGAAAAGCAATTTCAAAACAGACTATTTCAAAATGGATTGGACATTCCATGAAAGGAATAACAGAATCTGATGCAAAGACTGTTCCAGCCAATGTCAGACCACATTCCACCAGAGCTACAGCCACCTCTACAGCATTCTTAAGAGGGGTGCCTACTAAGGACATTCTAGAAGCTGCTACATGGAGCTCCGTGCATACATTCTCCAAACACTACAGTCTCCCTCTATACTCCAGATCAAGAGCGGGCTTTGCTTCGGCAGTCCTGCAGGGTTTGATTGCCACACCATCTTTTTCCTAGAGCATTCCTCCTCCTCCCCCAGCTAAGCTATGGTATTCTACCCACATGTTATGACTGCAGTTGCATTCTTGAGGGACATAGTACAGTTTTGTACCTACCATAAATGTAGATGTCCAATAGACATGCAACTGCAGTCGGATTTTCCCTCCCTCCATACCCCTCTATGCCTAGGGTCCACTCCTATCCCTGTTACTCTTAGCTGGGGATATCTGTTATGGTGTATTTGTTTTATTGCTCATTTATTCGTTTGGAATCCTGTTTTTGTCTTCCAATTTGATTACAGCCTACCTTGGAGGGCACCTGGCATCTGGGGCAAGAAACACTGAAGAAAATGGCGTTGGCTGATGCTTATATACTCCAGCCGCTCTGACGTCGGAGAGAAATGTGACATCAGCCGACGTCGGACCCAGACTTTGGAATCCGGCCGACCGAGGGCTGCCTGAGGCAGGACAACCCACATGTTATGACTGCAGTTGCATGTCTATCGGACATCTACATTTATGGTAGGTACAAAACTGTACTTTATAGTGCTCCTCTACTCGTCACTAATCAGACCCATCATAGAGTACAATGCCCCATTTGGGATGTACCTCACAATATACTTCCAACAGCTGGAAAGACCACAAAAGTACCTCACCAAGAGGATTACTGGCCTCAAACATATGTCCTATGCAGCCCGACTGGAAAAACTCTGTCTGTACTCAGTGGCATATCGCTTACTCAGAGGTGATCTCTGCCTGACTTAAAAAGCCATGTCCAACTCAGAATTGATGGACATGCTCCACCTAAAGAAATCCAAGTCACTGCGAGCCACTTGCTCTAGTGAGCTAAACCTCGCCACAACAATAAATAGAACATGCTGGAGGGATAGATTCCTGTCACAGAGACTCCCCATGCTTTGGAACAAAATTCCTAACTACATTAGGCAGAACCCCTCACTAACACTCTTTAAGAGAAACCTTGACGAGTGGATGGGCAACAGAAAATACACCCCTGGGATCACTTCATTGGCTCTTCTTGACAGAGGCTAAGTTAATTAATCAATGGGGTGGCAAAAGCTGACACACTCTAGCTAGGCTTATAAATGCCCTCAGGCAGATAGCCTAGTACCTACCTATGAACCTAAGAGTTAAGACTAACTATGCACCATGGCTAAGCAGGGACACGAGAGCCCTACTAAAGTCCAGAGACAAGACTTGGAAAATCTGGAAGAGAGATAACACTACCCTAGCCAAACAAAACTACCAAAACTTAGAAATTAGGCCAAGAAACAAACCAAATTTAATAAACAAAACTATTTCCTTGGTGCCCGAAGCAAATACTCAAAAAAATCCTCAAAAATGTTGGCAAACTATCCACTCCCTACTAAATCCCGGCAAAACCACCACTCCAGCTCCTAGCTCCACCGATAATAGAAAGAGCATAGCCTGCCAATTTAGTCACCATTTCACTGAATCTATTCTGACATTATTGACCCAACTATCCAAAAACAACCAGAAGCGTACCCCAACCAAATGTCCAGATAACATTCCTTCATTTGACCTCTCTCGTGTTCCCACCTCTGCAATAAAAAACTTCTCCTAAAATTGAAACCTACCACCCTTGCAGCTGACAGTGTGCCTGCCAACTTCCTAAAACTAGCCACTGAATCCTTACCTTATTCTGTCTCTATCCTTATCAACCGCTCAATACAGGAAGCCTATATCCCTCATCTATGGAAAGTTTCATATATCATTCCACTTCATAAAGTTGTCAACTCTTTCGACTTCTCAAATTACCGTCCAAATGCCATACTATCTCCCTTATCTAAGCTACTTGAGAAATCTGTTAATTCTCAGGTTAGGCAGTTCCTGAACACACACAAACTTCTTTCCACCACACAACATGGATTCCGGCCATATCATAGTACAACTACTGCCCTTCTCTTTTTTACTAATTTGGTCAGCCAACACAGAAATGACAATAAATTTGTACCTGCTATAATCTTAGAGCTCTCCAAAGCTTTTGAAATGGTCTCACACTCCTTACTACTAGATACTCCAGCCTCCCTATCCTTTGCCCCCTCTATTGTGGCCTGGTTCAAGAACTATCGGACAGGCAGCAATGCGTCCAATGGCAAGGCACACTATCTCCCTTACTACCTACTACCATTGGAGTGCTACAAGGCTCAATACTGGGCCCACTTCTTTTTTCTATTTTCACTAACAATCTGCATACCTCCACCCAACATGCCACACTCGTCCAGTATGCAGATGATTGAACTCTAATCTGCTCTGCCCAGTCTCTCACCACTCTTCAACAACTCACTCAGGAATCATTTACCTCTGTGGAAAATGCATTACTGATGTCCAACTCATCCTAAACCCCAACAAGACTAAATTGCTCCTATTCACCCGCAATAAATCAAAAACTGTCCCTCTTTCCTTTACCATCACTTCCAAAAATTTGTGCTCCCATATATATATATATATATATATATATAAATATATATATATATATATAAATATATATATATATATATATATATATATATATATATATATATATATATATATATATATATATATATATATATATATATATATATATACACACACACACACACACACACACACACACACACACACGTATCGAAGGTGGCAATAGGTTGTTCAGATGTGCAAGCAAATGCAACAAACAAACTAGTATGGCTTCAGTGAGGCAAAACACTGAACAAGTAATTATCTTAGGTAAAAAAGAGAGGGGGTGCAACAAATATAAAGAATACAGTTTTTGTGTTGATGGGGAGCTAAAAACTGAAAATGTTAAAAGTAGATCAACATGTTGATTATATAGCAAGACAAGAGCTTGTTCTTTTTAGAGCAGCATGAGCATGCAGATGCTAAGCAGCACATAGAGCAGCATGAGCATGCAGATGCTAAGCAGCACATAGAGCAGCATGAGCATGCAGATTCTAAGCAGCACATAGAGAAGCATGAGCATGCAGATGCTAAGCAGCACATAGAGCAGCATGAGCATGCAGATGGTAAGCAGCACATAGAGCAGCATGAGCATGCAGATGGTAAGCAGCACATAGAGCAGCATGAGCATGCAGATGCTAAGCAGCACATAGAGCAGCATGAGCATGCAGATGGTAAGCAGCACAGGTTCGTAGGCCGTGCTGGATGCAGCATGCTCACCTACGACAGCACAGTCATTTTACTTCTAACTTTAAGAAGACACAGATGTAAAGAAATCCATTAGGCAGACAGTTCTTATCTTTACTGAGTGACAGCATGGCAACATAATTATTTTCTCCTTAAAAATGACTGACAGCTAGCCTTCAAGTTACTATAATAGTTACAGCAGTTTCAATTGCCAGAATAAAATAAATCCTTACCCCACCCCCAATTCAAACAATGATTAACCCTAACAAGAATGCTTCACAAATGCAGGAGGACTGCCTTTTATTACATTTCAGTTAATTACTTGAACGTCTGTATTCACTCCAGCCCCCACCCCCACCCCCACCCCCAAATTTCAGGATGGTTAACTGGCTTCTTTTAGATGTCTTTAGTGTAGGTGTGGACTAGTAGGCATCCATGTGGCTACTCCAACAGGAGGGCCCTTACATTTGTGGTAAGGTTGTTGAGCTCAGCTTTGGCATAATTGACAGTGTTCAGTAAGATACCTAGTTGGCACAGAAGGCTAAGGGTATGGGATGCAGTTCCTGTGGCACAGGGCATGATGCCCTCAGGCATTGCTCCCAGGTCACCCCTGAGAAGGGAGTGTCTGTTCAGTGGGAGTACTTGGTTAACAAATTAATAGTATTACTTACAGCTTGACATAGAGGCTTAAGACTATGGCTGATGTGTCTATATCCTGTATTATTCCTGGGTATGATTCCCACAGCCTCTATTTGCTTTCTGTGTGAGTACTCCTGGGTTGAGACCGACATGGGCCTGCATACTTGTGCTACTTAGGTTAATAAATGATTTTAAGTTTCTGTTGGGTAGTGGTTGTCATGTTTGCCTAACAAGCAAATGTTCCCTGGTTGGAACTCGGCAGAAATAGTTTTTTATGTGGCAGTTGGTGCAGAGGATTAAGTCTGTGAGTTGTACTTCCTCCGGTACAGGGTTTGATTCTTTCAGCGCTCATTTGTCTGCTGTGTGACCTTCAGCAATTCACTTAACCAAACAATGCTTTGAGGTAATTGGGAATTTGGGCTAGGCTGCTCAGTGGTCCCGTGGACTGCAAGCCTAGTAACTACCTATGCTGATCATCATTTTTGTTCTATATAATGCACTCCGTACAGTTATAGCAAGCACCTGTTTACCCTGCTGGCATGTTTACTCATAATATAAATTAACAAATCATCTTTTCTCCTTCAATAGCAGTGAATCTATTTGTGAAGAGGAATGTACTGCTAGAATGGCAGGACCCACCTACCTGCTTCTGTAGGGAAAGCACAACTATTTATAGCAATAGAAAATGCCTAATGAGAACAGCTCTTGTATAATGTTGTTGAAGTGGCTAAAACAGCATAATCTTGCCAGTAGTGAAAGTGGCTTTACTATACATATTAAGAAGGAATACAAATACTAGGAATGATGTTTTGGGTTTTCAAAAGTCATTTTTTATTTTAAATTAATTTCAATGGCAAAAAAACATATAAGAGCAGCAGATAATGACCACCTATTAAGTGTAAGAGGCAAATACAGGAAATGGTCTTTGCATTAAATTTCTCCCCTTTGCATGTGATCCTTAAAAACTTTAGCTAGCTTCAGTGCTGTGAAACCAGCTTACAAAAAAATTATGACAGGAAAGATCTGTCAGCTCATCTAGTTAAGAATAATATACATGTTAGTTATTTTGGTTGTCTTTTAGTATCTTGTATAGTAGCCACCCACACATTTATAACCTATTTGGTTTTATTCTTTTGTATTTTTATTCAGAATGTTCTGTGGAAAGGCCTTACGAATTTCTCATCTTCTTCCATTTACCTGTTAATTTTGTAGGGAAATAAAGTACTTATGAGTATCCATTTTGTGCTCTATGCCCACATGTGGTTAAATATTATGTGGTGTTCTCACACCTTCTACACTATAGTCAAACCTATTGTCTCTCCTTTCTGTTATGGATGTATATCAAATCCTGTGGAGGTCCTTATAGGAGCAAAACAAGAATAGCTCCTCTTCCATCACTGTTTAATACCAAAGTTAATGTTATAGCTTTTGCTAATAATTTTCATAGGTTCACAGGTGTTTACTAGGCTAACGACCACAAGGGTCTTTTTAAGCCTAGCCATACATCCCAAATCTCTGACAAGTTCTGATACCCTTGATAAGTGTAAGCAGTGGCCTGGAAGATAAACCATTTACAGGTTACCTGTGTCCATTAGAGACATAGGTGCCAAACCAGGGATGAATCGTTGATGAAATATTCTTTTATGGAACACTTATTTATTTACTGGGGTAGTGCACTTTTCTCACTGGACCATTTTCAGGCAAATCCCAGGTGAATAGGATCATGTAAGAAATGAACAAAACATATTTACTGATACAAGGATATGCTAAAAAATGTACATATTTACAGATGCAGGACTATGCTACATTTCATTCAAGAAGCAATGCACAATGTCAGAACATGGCTAGAAAACTGAAACAATGCTTGGCAGAATGTTATGGATAAGATGTAGCCTTAATGACTGAAGCACTGCTATCCCTGTACCATAAGCCTAATTTTTAATACATAGAGAGGTATGAAAACATCAGAAGAGCAAATGAGAATAGTGGCTGGAAAGAATATCATGGGGAGAAGACAGAGAAAAGGTGAGAGGCGTGGTCAGAGAAGTGGAGTAGAAAGGAGAAGAGTGTGAGATGCAAAGAAAAGAGGGCAGTAGGATGACTGAGAGGCAGCAAATAAGTGGATGACAAGATGACATAACAAGGATGAAACAGGAACAAAGGGGTGCGAGAGAGCTGCAGGGCTCTTGTAACATGACCTGAGTGAGTGCAGCTGCATTTTATTTCGGTGAAGCAGTGTCCTTTGAGATGTCTGAAGTCCTAACATGGTTTAGATACACAGTCTGAACATAGTTCAGATATACCTCATATACTACATACATGTACATTTATGTTAGTGTGTAAATCTAAATATGGATAAATCAGCATTTCTTATTAAAGACAATTACCTTAATTTTTTTACACATGTTTAAATCTATTAAAGTAATGAAATCTTTGAAATATTTGACTGTAATATTTGCCTCAAATACATGCATATTTAGAAAAAAATAATGTACTTGTACTATGACAAAATGGAATTTTAGTTATTGATAGATTATCCAAGTAGCACCTTCCCCATTTTTACAAATGGCTGTATTAAGAAAATTAGTATGTTTCCAAAACCGTTTTCTCATCTGAACTTTTCTATTTAGTCACTCAGCTGTTCTTTAGGCCATCACTGAGTATATGTTTATCTGCAAACAAGAAGCTCAAAGTGGCTTAAAAAATATATGTTCTAAGTTTTAATGTAGATTAAAAATGTTGAGTTGTGTATTTCTTAATTAACACTTCCTGTTTATAATGTAGCCTGTTAGTTCTGTTTTCCTTGGTTAAAACAGAAAATGGATTACTTTGTGGAAATTGTCACAAGAAGTTAAGCATTAGTCCCAAATTTTATGCCTGTTCAGTGTTCAGAAAACTCAGAAAATGTATATTGCTTTTGACATTAACTAAACTTGTTGTTCTAGCCTCCTGTAATTTGTAGGATTCTAAAAATGATCTTTGGAATTATGAAACCACTATTTTGGTGGTAGTGGTATCTAAGTTTTCTCCCTACTTTGAGGTGCAGCATTCCCAGAGTTAGCATATAAAGTTATCAAAAGCTCCTTTCCTGCAAAAGTGCTATAACCATGTAAAAGTGACTTCTGTAGTTCACTTTCTCCTGGTGAGATTGATTTTTTTTTAAATTTTTATTTTAATTGAATTTATTTATTGATTTCTTTATTTTAAAGTATCAGTGTCTCAGAATCAGGTCTTGCTGTTGTGATAGGAGCCCTTCTTGGCACCTGCAAAACAGTATATATTTCATTCTAACTCTGTTGCAGTTTAAAAAGTTTTAAAGATGATGAAGTCCATGACAAGTCCATTTTGTATATTTCTAGTTAATTTCCTGACTTTCTTTCCAAAGAGGTCACTATTTTCAATCGGTTAACTGGATTCTTGGTGAAATTATTCATACACCCCAGATGGCCCAGTTATCAATGGACCAAAGCACATAAATGTTACAGGTTGAGAAAACGTTATCTATAATATTATGCTCATAACTTTTTGGGAGTAATTTTTCTTTGACAATTGCATGTTTGTGTATGATGGGTTTCATCTGGGTCACTGTATTGCTAATGTTTTAACTGGTATGCTATCTGACTATGCAAAACTTTTTTATGTCGCCCAACAAGTTTAATTCATGTCCCTCCCAAGACAGGAGACTTAATCAAACTTTAAAATGTTTCTTTTGTAACTTCCAATGTCTGGGGTCTATAGGGGATCAGCTAAGGAGTATCGATTTAGTAGAAGACTATAAATGAGTTGCAATAACTGAAACTTGGAATTCTAAAAGTGTACAAATTCCAAAATATTCTTAATATGAATGTCTCAGAAAGTACGTAAGAGGTTGATTTGAAACATTATGGCCACAAACCTGTTCATTCTGGTTTAATACATGTAAAAGAAGAGACTGACTGTGTAGCTGTTCAACTGCTTGATTCCTTTTTGAAGTGTTGTATCGCACTTAACGCATGGATACTAATAGACACTGTGAACTTTTATCTAAATTCAACATAATATTGAACACTAATAATTTGATATTACTCAGTAACTTTAATTATCCAGGTATTGATCAGAACACACACATAATTAGTGATTGCGTTGCTAAAGAGTTTTTAAATGCATTGTCATCCCGCAGTGTGCCTCAACGTATAGTGAACATACTCATGGGAGTAATGTCTTCAACATCATTCGGACTGATTTCCCTAACCTATTTAAAAATTTACATTTTCCTCACCTCTTAGTTCCTCTGATCATTACTCAGTTTTCTTTGAATTAATATTTCCAAGTAGACATATTCATTATACTCAAATGTTTATGGTTATAGACTTATTGACTTCAAGCTTGCAATAGTCTTAGTTCAATAAAGTGGGAGGAATATTTGGACTAATTAACTGGATATGATATTTTGCAAAATTTCCTGACTAATAGTGTCAAATAATCACTTCTTGCAAGACGGGAAACACTAAAAAACAGGTTTCCTTATTGGTGGAATCTTAACATGTTAAAATTATATAGCAGGAAAAATAAAAGACTTTTTTGAATGTTTAAGAAATATCCTAATGATTATAATAATAAAAGCTAAATTCATATGGTAGGGCTTTGAAGAACATTATTAATTGTGAGAAAGTAAATTTGAAAATAACTTTGTACTAGCAACATGCAGTAAAACTCACAATTCCTTGAATGTGCACTAAAAGTAACAGTCTGGTAGTTGGTGTAGAGGATTCAGGCTTTTGTCTTATATAACTAAGGTGCAAGGTTTGAGCCTCATTAAATTAACTAACCTTTAACCCCTAACAAGGGCATTTCACTTCCCCACACAGACACACACGCACACAATGTCTCGTTCTCCACTAACCTCATCTGGAAAATCCATGCTGCTCCATGTTTGCATCTTATTTCTCCACTAACCTCATTTGCTTGTTTCAAAAATTGCTTGCTTTGCAAGTTCCAGTTTAAATGAGCAAATGTACTAAAGGCACACATATAAACATTACTAAGGACACACTGTGCACACGCCTTTAAAGAAGTCTAACACATGCAGAGTGCATTCTTAAAGAAGAAATGTAAGTGTGTCGGCCAGTGGGCCCTAGACAACTGCCTTGGTCGCCTAGTGCTGGATCCAGCTCTGGTACCTACAAGATCTGTGCTTGGATCATTATTATTTAATATAGGATTTGCTTCAATGCCATCAGATGAAAACTGCTGACTTTTACGTATGCTGACAGCTGCAAGATCATTTTCTTTTCAGACAAAGTGAAGGACTTCACTGTTAGTAAGTATGTCAGAAATTGCAAAGTGGGCCTTAACCACAGTCTTATCATTCAGTAAGGGCAAGTGTAAAAAAAAAAAAAAACTTTCTTTGGGAAGCCGTGAATCAAGAAATACATTTTTCTTAATGTCCTTTGTCCGTACTGTGCTTGACAAGTACAAAGATCTTGGCAGTAAGATGAAAAGCAAATATTCTTTTGACATTCATGTGCTGTTTATTTGTTGTAAGGGCAATGAGCCTAGTGGATATAATATTTAAAAAATATCATGCTCAGGGATGCTAAAGGTTTGTTGACATCATATAAGTGTATGTTAAGTCCATCTTGGAGTATAATAATTCATTTTGCATTAGGGTTACCACCTGTCCCACTTTGCGAGGGACAAGTCCCTCTTTGGGGAGTTGTGTCCGGCAAAAAAAATGTAAAAATGGCAAATGTCCTGAGATTTTAGGGCAAAATTATTTCCTGTATTTTATGTAATAGTTGCATAAAACAGTTATTCTGTATCTGGAACACCTAAATGTTATAAGAAACAGAATAAGCAACCAAAATGTTACAAGAATAAGCTTTTAATTAAGCAAATAGTGAAGTTCTGGCCTTTGTACTGGCTGTGGGTATGTTTTGGCCTTGCAAAATCTGATGTTTGTACCCCAGTTGTCTCACTTTGGGCATTTAAAAAGGTGGCAACCCTATTTTGCATTTATAGACTTGAGCTATAAGAACAGCTGTTTACATTTGAAATTGTATACTTTATATTACATGTAGCCTCAGGGCAGTTTGATAAAGCTTTCCTTGATATAATTCTAGATTCTAAAGCCCCCTTTTATTAGGACCCATTTTATTAAAATCCAAAAACATCATACTTAGTGTTTTGTACACAGTTCTGTTGTAAAGAAAGTGAGGAGATGTTACATCAAGTCAGAGAATTGCCCAAATTTGGAATAAACTACTGCACGTTAGGCTAGTAATTTACAGTGGAACAACAAGCCGTACCCTTACCGTTGGTACTGGAAGATCTGAAGGCTGTGGGTTCTATTCCCATACCAATTACTTGGATTAATTTTTAAATAGTGACACTGCAGTACTGTATGGGGGGTACTGCACTTAAGTGCCATCCTTCGGATAAGATTTTATTAAACCGTAGCCCCATCTGCCAGAGTTTGTGGTAGCTCAGGTGGATATAGAAGAACCTGTGACACTTATTTGCAATCCCATATCCATCTTATTTACATATTTGTACAAACTTCTTCATCAGCAATACAACACAATTTTAGTACATACTACTTATACCCCATTTCCTTAATTCCTTAATTTTCATCTCTGCGTCTCAGTGCTTTTTCCGCAACCATTTTCTTATAAGTTCATAGGTGTTTACTAGACTAATGACCACAAGAGTCTTTTTAAGCCTAGCCATGCATCCCAAATCTCTGACAAGTTCTGGTACCCTTGATAAGTGTATGCAGAGGCAAGAAGATGAAGCATTTACAAGCAGGGGCCTGGGAGATGAACCATTTACAGGCTGCCAGTCTCCATTAAAGACATAGGTCCCAAACCAGGAATAAAGTTCCTGTTCCTCATCCAGTTGTCAAAGTTGAACTTAAACTGGGTTAAAGAGAAACTCTTCTTCACATGAATGGGGAGCCTGTTCCAGAGAAGGGGTAGTCTGTCTGTCCATCCAGCATGTCCTGTTTATATCACAGGCAATGTTTAAATCTTTAAAACAGGTAATTCTGGTGCTGTTTGTTTTGCAGACTCCCTTCAGCAACCTGTAGGAGATAGAATACAGGATAGGGCCTTGAGGCGGTTTGCATAGGACGTTACTTACACCATGTATTCTTTTAGTGAGGAATCTCTGTGGACGTTCCAATTTTTTAATATACCTAGTTAGGTACATCATGTGGTGGTGGTGCTGCGGTAGTCGCCTCACAGTAAGACACTGTCTGGTTCGAATCTCAGCTAGAGTGTCTTCTGCGTAAAGACATGCGTGAATGGGCGTACCTTCATTAAAGGTTGTGCGTCAGGGCTGGTAACACTGCACCTAAAAATCAACTACCAATCATTAGCGGACCGGCGTTCCGCTGTGGCGACCCCTAACCGGGAAAAGCCGAAAGACACAAACAAACAAACAAACAAACCTAGTTAGGTACATACTAAAGGGGGCATTGTACTTGATGGTAAGTCTGATGAATGCCAGATACAATGGAATAATTACTTCCTGTGACCTAGATGCCGTACCTTTTTTATAAGTTGCACAGTGTAGATTGATTTTCTCACTACTGTAGACATATGATGGTCAAAGGCTAGATTACTGTCTGTGTGTGTCCCTTAGTCCCTTACTACTGGGTCATCTCTTAGGGGTGTGCTGTCAATAGGATAGTTACCAGGGGTGGATGACTTCCTGAAGGATACTATTATGCATTTCTTGGCAGTTAGTTTTAGTCCATGGCTGTGACGGGAGTTATTTGTGTCTGTCCTTCCTGGAGAACATTTGTGTCAGTGGTAGATTCAGTGATGGCTCCTAATTTGCAATCATCTACAAATTTAGTCAGTCAGAGGCCGCTGATATTGCCCTTGACTTAAGAGAAGTAAATGCCAAAAAGGAGCAGTTGCAGACTGATCCCTTAAGGACTCTGCTTGTGAATGGCCTCTGTATACTGGTGGATTCCCCAATTCTAACTTCCTGAGTCCTGTCTGTGAGCGAGCTGGCTATCCACCGGGTGACACAAGAGTTTGCGCCTAACTTCTTGAGTTTGCCAACCATGCTTGAATGGGGTATTGTGCCAAATGGCTTGACCAGTTCAAGGTAGGCAGTGTGAACCATTTTACCCTCATCCATTGCTTTGGTGACCTTCTCAAAGAAGACCACCAGGTTGAGAAGGCATGACCTGCCCTTGATGAAACCAAATTCACTTGGGTCCAGTGTCTGGAGATTTCATACGTCATTATAGATCATTTCCGCAATAATTCTTTCCATGGCTTTGCATACGAGTCTGGTGAAACTTGTGGGTCTTCCAGGGTCAGTAGATGGCCCACGTTTGGGCAGTGGGATGACTGTTGCTGTTCCTCCAGTCATGAAGCACGAAGCCTGTTTGGAGACTACAGCTGAATAGCAATTCCGGAGGGCTTGATTGGTCATATTTCATGCTATTTAGAAGGCATCCTGGGATATTGTCTGGGCCTGTTGATACAGTGTATTTGGCTCTAGAGAGAACATGAAGGACCTGTTCCCTAGTTGTGGCAGGGAGAGGTTTATTTGATGGTACTCCTGAGGGAAGGTAGAGTGGGAGAGAGGGGTAAAATTGGAGTTGTATTTGTTGGGCAGTAGGTTTGTTATATATCTTGAATTTACTGAGACGAAAGCACTGAACTTTGAATACACTGAAGTTTACACTACCAAATTTTTTTTTAACAGGGACTATATGCACTTAGCTAACATGGGGAAATTTGCCCTTTTCCCCACTGTAGTGCAATCCTGGAGTTGGTATATTTAGTTAGGGGGTGTGGGGGTCTGCCCCCTCCCCACCTAGGTAGATTTGTCATACTGCGATGTGTTTCTACGTCGACTGTTGGTGAAGTGCTTACGTTCCTTGTTAAATTTGGTAGTGTGACTGTTTGATGTACTCACAGTTTGGTGTTGTCTCAGTAAATTCAGTTTCGGGTAAATGGTATTTCGATTATTAGAAGTAGACCCCCCCTCTGAGTTGTTTGTTTAGTTTGATGAGCGTGCTTTTATCCTGCTAGGTGCTGAACCTCATGAAAACACAACACCTCCACTCCTTCAAAGCACCAAAATCGCTGGGTATACAAAACAGGAACACAATCACTGTAGGTTTGAAAAGTTCTTTTAATTCTGGTACCTCGGCCTTCTCCTGGAATACATTTTACTAAATCAAACACCACCCTTTTTATATCATGCTTAATTGAATTATTAGTGCACCTATCCCATTAACCCTGTTTTAATTGCCTTCATTATTAATGCAACCATATGACCTGCATCTAAGAACAATGTCTTTAAATAAAACCAAATAGTCTTAAACTTCATATAAATGCATTTATAAAATATCTTTACATACATTATTTTAAATAAACATATGTACAAAAACACTTCTATATATCATCTTATTAATAAAAGTTTAAACTGTATAAATTCATTTTCAATAGACATCTATACTCTCTGAGAAATATGTGGAAAAAAAAAAAATGAGTTTAAATTTAAATTTCCATGTTTAACCCATTAGGAAACAAAGTTTTATAGTTAAGAATAAACCTAGATTCCATTTGTAGCAATCTTTCACGAAACACATCCTCATTACCAAGTGTATTAGGTCTACCCAACACACAAAATATGAATCCCTCTGGAACCCCCCTATGTACCTCACAAAAATGTTTCCCTACCGGACTTACCAATCAATTGTGTTTTATATCACCTAAATGTTCAAGGATCCTGAGCTTCACCTTCCTGGTTGTTTGTCCTATGTACCATTTCTGTTGCAAACATCCACATCCTATAATATACACCACCCCTGTGGAATTGCAATCATAGTATTCAAGGGCCCTATATGTGACATCATTGATTTTAATGCCATCCAAATTTTTTACCCGACTGCAAATCTTGCATTTTCCACATCTGAATGTTCCCTTTCTGCTATTTTTTCTCGATGTGCTATTCTTTCTGAAACTCAAGATTTCCTTCAGATTGGAGTATCTACTGTAAGAAAAAGTGACTTTTGATGGAAAAAGATTTCCTAATCTATCATCCTGGCTGATGATGGGCCAAAATCTCAACACTGCATCCCTTAGTATCTCTGAGAATTGTGAATATCTAGTTACAAAAAACATATTACCACCAGAGCTGATATCCCTAGACCTAATACACTTGGTAATGAGGATGTGTTTCGTGAAAGATTGCTACAAATGGAATCTAGGTTTATTCTTAACTATAAAACTTTGTTTCCTAATGGGTTAAACATGGAAATTTAAATTCAAACTCAATATTTCTCAGAGAGTATAGATGTCTATTGAAAATGAATTTATACAGTTTAAACTTTTATAAATAAGATGATATTTAAAATAATGTATGTAAAGATATTTTATAAATGCATTTATATGAAGTTTAAGACTATTTGGTTTTATTTAAAGACATTGTTCTTAGATGTTTAGTAAAATGTATTCCAGGAGAAGGCTAAGGCCGGCATGTTCTGTTTTGTATACCCAGCGATTTAGGTGCTGAACCTCCTAATTTTTTCCATGATTTTCTTCCTTCTGTTATACAGCCTATTGATGATGTGATTTCACCAGGGTGGCTTGTTTTTTGAGTTGGTTCTGTACTTCTTCCTGGTGGGTACAGCTGCCTCTATGCAGTTATTGACATGCTTGTATAGGGTGCCTGTGAACAGTTCTGTGTAGGCAACAGTGTTCTCATTATTTATGGGGACTTGAAATGTTGCCAAGTTATCACTTAATAGTAGGAAGTCAGCCTTAAGAGTAGTTGCTGAATATTCTAGGGTTAGCTGGGGTTCCAGATTTTATTTTTACTTCAAAAGAGACCATTTTGTGGTCTGACCTTACCAGAGAAAACATTACAATAGTGGGTATGCAGCACTCTCCCATATTACTGAGGACCAGATCCAGTACAGTTGGATCCCTGCTTGGCATACTGACAATCTGGACCAGGGAGTTCGTATTTACAAAATCCAGGAATCTCTATAACTGTACATTTGGTGTTGTATAGGATTTCCATTAAATAGTGGGATAGTTAAAATTGCCCATGAATATGGTATTGGGTTGGGTGGTGAGTGTTTTCCAATAAGTTTAAATACATGGTATGGGTTTCCTGAGACATAGAGGAGGACCTATAGCTTGCAAGGCAGTTGTATTAGATTTTTCCTATGGCGATTTGAACATGGAGCAACTCAAGAGCATTGTCCTCTTTGACTAGCCTTGAGGTGTATTTATTTATTATTTTTTTTATGTAAAATGAAACGCCTCTACCTTTAGTGCCTGTCTGTGTAGTAGCCGGTCTTAATGTTTGGAAGACATTATAACCTGGCACTCTGTGTATGCTGTCCACGGCTTTAAAATATGTCTGAGTGACTGCATGTATGTTGGCATTCTCTACGGTAAAGAGAGCTTCTAGGGAGTGGAGTTTTTTGTTTAGACTCCTAGCATTGAGCAGTAACACCCTTAGATTTTCTTGGTTTTGATTTGCTTTGTTGGAAGTTCTTTCAGTTTGGCATTGCCTAAAAAAGGCACTAAGGGGGAAGACAATGCTTTATAATATTCAAAAGCCTAGAGGGGAGAGGTGCAGACCATCCCTGGCAAAGTAATGTGGTCTGTTGACCGTCTCCTTCCATGCTGACAAATATTGCACCCCCTTAGAATGACACCAGAAGGTAAGCCAATTATTAAAGTCAGTCATCTTTTGTTTGTATTGTGGCATCAGCCTTGAAGAAGGTAAAATGCTGTTCCTTCCTAGGCTCATACCAGCCTGAGACACCTGTTCAGAGATCTGCATGATGTCTCTCTCTTCATATAGTCTAGGGAGGTACATTTCAGGTCATTTGTGTCCCTATAGACTAAGACTGAGCTATACTGGTACTTGCAGTGACCTGTGTGTGTGTGTGTGTAATGTGGCAGATCCTGGCCCCTGATAAGCAGCTGACTTTTTCCTTACTCAGCCTTGTGAGAGGGACATCATTGTGCCTCACATTGGAGTTTCCCAGTAACTAAAATGTTGAATTCTGCAGTGGTTTGCCTTATGGGCTTAGAAGTAGAGGCTCCATGAGATGTGTCTGTATGTGTTGATGTGGGTGTTCGAGGATGCTGGAGATATTTGTTTTGTGTACTTCATCTTGGAGGTCTTTGGGGTTTAGGAAGGTTACGTTTAAGTGCCTCAGCATGTATGGGTTTATATGTCTGCTTTGTATTGTATGTGATAGTTGCAGTGTGTGTGTACTACTGACAACCTTATTGACATTATGAGTGCTTTTATGTGAAATGTTTTCCTCCAGTGACATTGTGTAAATACATCACCCACATGCCATATCAGTTTGAGAATTAACTGATAGTCAGTAAACATGAGAGAATTTCTACAGTGCCTCAGGATGGTCATATCCAACAAGCTGGTAATGGAGGTAGTGGGAAAGTTATTTATTTTTTATTTGCTTTTGTTGACCAAGAAAGTCCACTGGGCTGAAATGAGCCCATTTTCAGTGGAGGCCTGGGGAGAAAAGTGCTGCAGACAAAAATACAAGATAATAAACAATAGTTAAACAAGGATTCACAAAGTGTGAAAACATACAACTCACTTGGAATGTTGTTCAGTTATATGGCTAAGAAAGTTATGAAAACTTTACAACTCATGGCAAAGTAAATAAAAAAATCAGCAGACAAGAAAAACAGACTATGCATTTATAGTTGTACAATTATACAAGGTGAAGGTAAAAGAGCTAGAGGGTGCTTTTCATAGGTGCCACTTAAGTTGGGTAAATAATGATTAGTATGGGGTTTGAAGAGGGTTGGGAGATGGTACATGAGCAAAGCCATTGAGAAGAAAGATGTTGTTGCAGAGACTTGTTGAATAAGGGGGCACTTCTAATGGTCTGGAGTGCAGGTGGAAGTGCAGTCCAGAGTTTAGCAACAGTAAAAGAGTAGAGGTTTTGACCAGCAGGGGTTTTTGGTCTGTCTGCTTGGATAAGAGATTGATTTTCAGATCTGCGATGCCTATTGGGTTGATAAGGAGTCAAAAGGGAAGTAAGGGCTGGGCATTCAATTGGTTTATAGAGAATTTTGTGTGTTGTAGATAGTTGTATGTATGTGAGATGTTGTGGGAGTTGTAGTGAACAGCAATGATGGGATGAATATTTTGCATTAGTTGCAAATTTAGCAATTTTGTTATAGCAGGTGTCCATCTTAGATTTTAAGGAGGACTGGATGTTTGTTAGAATGGGAGTGCCATAGAGGAGAAGGCAGAAGAAATGTTGAGGCAAGAGTTTGTCTAGTGGAGTAGTTTAAAAAAATGTCTATATAGGGTACAGTGTTTTTGAACTTTTGTAATATTGTTCTGGACGTGCTGGTCAGATGTTAAGTTTTCATCTATGGTAACACTAAGTAACTTGATATAGGGAACAACCTATATGACAGTTTTGTTAAAGGAGTAAATGATAAATTTAGAATTGCTAATAATGGTGTTTTTTTTCTTGGGGGGGGGCAGGAGCTTGGTTTTATTAGGGTTAAGGCAAGGTGATTGTTGGTCATCCATGTTTCGGTTGTGTTCATATCCATTACAACAGACCCTTTTTTATTGATTAGACAGTTGGAGTGAGAATATAAAGTAATGTCAAGAGTATCTGGTTTGCAACTCTGGTGGCAGTGCTTGGTACTGCAAACTAGTTGTTCTGTGTGCAGCTGGTATTGATAAAATGTCAGTGTTGTGTTTATTAAAAAAAAATGTCAACTCAAGGTGTCTGCATCTCTACAGTGCACTTAAAAACAGCTGAGGGGAAACTAATAGGCAGACCCTTTATGGATGAAGTATTTAGGCAGATATTCTGAAGTTAGGTGCAAGTCAAGCATTACTTAGTGAAAAGAGAGAATTAACTTGTCAAGAATGATGAAAAGAGGGGATTTGCCTGAATGGCAGCTGCCTAACTACTACTAGTGCTGGTCTCACCACAGTATCACGCTGTTGGGGTACAATGCTGCTTTGCTTCTTGTCTCACCAGAAGCAAAACAGTGACACCAACCTCAAGATAAGAAGCAGGCCACAGGCTGTTTGGTGATCTATAGGCTTGTTGTAGCCTTTTCCTGGTAGATGCCTTGAATAGCAGCCAGACCAGTCAGGAAGTTCAAACGCACTCACTGCCCAACCAGAAAAAGTGAGGAAACAATGTAGTATGTTCCTTTTCTCACCAGGAGCAAAATATAAGCACAAATTCCAAGCTGGCACCTATGAATGAGTTATTAGGCTTTCCAGTAATCAACAGTCTACAAGAAGTGTCCCTGTGATGCTTCTCTCACCAGGAGCAAAACAAAAGCACTAATCCCAAGATGACTACTGAGAGGCAGAATGTGGTCTCTTCAGTAATTGGTAGTCTTGGAGTAGATGTTGCAGATTTTAAAGGTAAGATAGAAAACGTGGGTTGATATCCTAAGAGCAAGTGGGTTGATATCCTAAGAGCAAGAGCACAGTGTGAACTAAACAATTATATATGAAAGAGGGGGTAACTTAAGCTTTAGCTATTTTAGTGGAGAGCCACTACTTTTAAAAGAGCAAGATAGATTGGAAGGGGTTGGACACTTTGTATTCTGGTTCTATGCAATACAGTGGGATGGCCAATAAATTT
Organism: Protopterus annectens; assembly: GCF_019279795.1. Taxonomy (NCBI): domain Eukaryota; kingdom Metazoa; phylum Chordata; order Ceratodontiformes; family Protopteridae; genus Protopterus; species Protopterus annectens. Next base: position 1,858,701,860 of record NC_056725.1, read on the forward strand.
AAATAGTTGAAGTGAGTGATTTCACAAAATGATAATTTTGTGCTTACTCACAGTAGCCAATGAAAGAAGAGAGGGAAGGAGATATGTGGTCAGATTAACGTAAGGGACAGACATCTAGAAAGACAATTGAGTTTAACAACAGAACACTGCCTGGGTAGGAAATGGAGTAAATTTAATTTCTCTGTGATTCGCAAGAAACAGATCTGTGGTCTCCTTTATAGTTTAAATATGCAATTAAAAGTGGAATACAACTAAAATACAGTGTAAAGAAAATAAATCAAAATATACATAATAGAAGAAGGCAGTGAAACAATGAAAATTACAAGAAAGAAAACTAACCTTTCCCTCGCAGCAAGTTGTGGCAGCATCTGGGTGAGCTTTTCTGCCAATACATCTTTATCCTTTCTGTTTTTGCTTTTTGCAATATAGTTGTCTCTTACATCTTAAATTGTTATAAATCGCTTATCCCATTTATCAGTGTTATCTTCCTTTTTAACACATACCATAGAATATCATTACCATATTGATTTCATTGAAACCTTACTGACTGTATACATTTTTAAACTTTTTCCATAGACTTTTCCTTTTACATTCTAAAAAAATTGCAGTTTCCTCTACATTGCAGTTATAACACATTCTGATTTATATTGCTTTAAGTTTCATATTTTGTGTTAACAGGTAACTTGTTTAACAAAGTTCTCTACAAGAAGTCTCAAGCTTCATATGAATCTCTAAACCTTATCCTTTACTGTATTTCTAACATCATCTGTTAAAGCACCTCATGGATATGTTAAAAAAAAAAAAAGAAAAAATACATGCTGACATTTTCTTACCATTCATTCCTTTTCTCACTACATTCATCAGATTTTAATTTCTGTAACTTCACATTATGTACATATTCTTTCCAAATTTTTTGTCATCACTTTTCCTTTACTTGCTTCCATATACCTATCACAGAATTTCCCCACCATTTTATTCTCCCTTTTTTCATGCTGTTAATCTAAAACAGGTGGACTTATGTTAGGAAAAACAGTAGCTTTTTCAGACCTATCCCCCTTTCTTGTTTTAGTAGAATTCAGTCTCACCCCATATCCGCGGTGGTGCAGTGGTAGTGTTGTTGCCTTACAGCAAGACGTTCTCCCGTTCGATTCTTGGCTGGAGTTCGGGGAGTGCCTTCTGTGTGGAGTCTGCATGTCCTCCTCACGGTCGAGTGGCGTTCTAAAAGACATGCGTGAACGGGCATGCCTTCGTTGAAGGCTGGCAACTCGGCACTGTAAAAACCTACTGCCAGTCATTAGTGGACCAGAGTTATGCTGTGGTGACCCCTAACCGGGAAAAAGCCAAAAGACAAACAACAACAGTCTCAAACTCCATATAAAACTGAAAAATATTTCTAGCAATTCATTTTCCTCCATTTTCTTGGAAAGATATAAAATTCCCCAGCATAAGTAATTTGCCAAAATATGTTTTTTATCATATACACCTTTTTATTATATGATAAATTAAAACTTTTCCACCACAAGAATATTTTTTTCTTCCAGTTTCACTTTCCATTGATTCAGTATATTTTCATATTATCCAAACTTAATCCCTATTGGGAGGGTGGATGTATTATTTGATGATGAGGGTGATGAAAGATGAAATTGCTACTATAAAAGCAAGGACTAAAAACACAACCCATCATTTAATTGCTTGGACAAAATTGCCTAATTTGTTAGAGAATATTAAGTTTTCTCCTATGTATATTGCTTTTTTAATTGTTATGGACATTGTATATAGTTTGTTTTTCTTGTTACTACACTGTTAAGTTATTATGTTGTAAAATTAATAAAAATATTTTGGGGAAAAAAGAAATAATGGTTATAGAGGTATCATTTAATGGTAAAATATATGAAAAGGAAGAAGTTGATAAACAAGAATTGTGTGTTAAAAAATGTCTGAAAGTACTATGGCAGAATTGGAAAAATTAGATTGTTATGGCAGAAATGCAGGAAGTAATAAAAGGGAGAAATGAGCCAGCCATGGTATTACATGGACTAAGTTATAAGTTTTAAAAAACAATGGAGATGGAAGAAAATGTGGTCTGCTGTAAAGAATTAAATGACTGGTTAGGTAAAGGAACAGTGCAGCAAGAAAGAAATAGTGGGCTGATGAAAATTTGTACAGAACACAAAAGATAAAAGAAAAGATAAGGAACTGGAGACCTATAACATTAGGGAATACTGATTAGAAACTTGCTTATGTCGGGGGAGTTTGTTTCCTGGAAAAACAGAAAAAGAATTGCTAGAAATATTTTTTTTCAGTTTTTTATGGGGTTTAAGACTAAACCTTATTACAAGAGGAATAATATATAATAAAAAAGGGGGTAGGGCTGAACAATTCTGTATTTATTTAGCATAAGTGCACATGTTTTAGGGTTATTAATGGTGTGAAAACAGGTCAAGTGTACACAATCTGTATTCAGGAAAATCCCTACCCTTTTTGTGCTGTTTAATCACTCAGAAAGATTATACTAAGTGTACACGTAATCTACACTTTTTGGTAGCTTTTATGAATACTCCTTGATATTTAAGGCCACAAAAAATTATTAGGAAAATGAAAATTAAGAGGAAGAAGGTGGGAGTTATGCTTGTGTTGTCTGTTCCCTTAGAGTGGTGTAAACTCTGTACACTTAGTGTAGGCATTCATGAATCCGGCCCAGGGAGAATAAACTGATGGGAAAAATGTTATATGAGAGCTATAAAGAGGCATGGAAACAAGTACAAAGGAGAAGGGATGAAAAATATATTATGGAAAGAAAGCAGTATGTAAATAAAGTAAGGGTGTAAAAATTAAAAATCAGTAAATGTTGTGAGAAAAATTAATGCAAGAATTTTTTCTTGTATATCCATGCAGTAATTTATCAGATGATTGTAGAAATGCAATAATGCAGCTAAGGAAAAGTTTTGAATATTTCTGTGAAGCTGGGGACGTTTTATGGAAAGTTTTAAGAGAAATATAAAGCATAGAAGAAAGAATGTGCTATGATTGCAAGGTAGAGTAAAATGCAAAACACTGTTTTAGAATGTAAAATGAACAAGTCTTTTGGGAAAAAGTTTAAAAACTACAGTTGGCAAGGTTTCAAGGAAATGAAGGGCATGATAAATTGATAAGTAGGATAACATTTTATTACAGACTATGTATTGCGGAAAAGAATGTTTAAAGGACTGTTGTACAACAAAACAGAAGAGGCAAAGATGTATTTGCAGAAATAAGAAAATGGTTGTGGAAAAAGCTGTGCGGAGGATAAATGGTAATTAAGGAAATGGAGATGGAAGAAGTATGTACAAAATAGTGTTATTGATGAAGGTGATCAGGATGGATATGGGCTTGCAAAAATATGTAGATAATGTCAGTAACGTAGGATAATGTGTTTCAAGTGAAACTCTTTTGTCATGTTACTTCTGCATCGCAGTCACTAGGTGACGCCTGAGGGCTGCCGATGTATTGGTTGTGAGCAGTCCAAGATAAGATAATATATGAGAGACGTAGTAGTGCACACTTTGGAAGAAGCAGATTGAGAGGAGACTGAAACTATTGGAACTGAGGAAATTATTGTACCAGAGTTAGAATGATGTGCATTACCAAGACCGGATTTACTGAATGTGATGGAGCAAAGCGAACCAGAAAATGGAGTAAAAGCAATCTGGAGTAAAGTACTTGATTGTGTTATGGAAGAAGAAATGACAGTTTCAATATGAAAAACAATGACTTTTGAAAATAAAGGGGCGGAAAACACTGGTGTGTATTTAGCTAGTGGAGCTAGCAAATTTTGAGGGCAGACATTAGCAACAGAATATGAAAAATATTGTTGATGCTATTAAGAATAGGAAGACAAGTAGCTGTGGTAACAGAAAATGGTATACACCAACAAACTTAATTGAGAAACTCAGAACTAGGAAACTTGTTGTAAGAAATAAAAACAAGAATGACTTTTGTTTAAATAGATATTATGTTGTGGTGTGTAGTTTAATGTTACCCTTAGGATTTAGTGTAAAACAACGGTCTCCAACTTTTTTGTGCACCAAGGACCGGTTTCATGTACGATTTTCTACGGACCAGCCATTGCGCCTGCATAATAAAGTGCACACTTGTTTACCAGGGAGGCCTGACTGGACTAGATGTCCATTTTCAGCCGAGACGTGGGGAGAAAGCTCCAAAGTACAATAAAAAGACAACTGGCAATTATTACCCCACAAAAAATAAAAGTGTACATTCTGCTTAACAGCATAACGTTGATCTACTATGGTTAAGAGGTAAGTAAACCTAATGGCAACCTTACTGACTTTCAAAGTTTATAAGAGCAATATTTAAAATCTGTCCCTGTTGTTTGGCTCTGTCCAGCATACATCTCAGCTGTACAGATTTTCGCAGAATGTCCAGATTTTTGCCTCATATTTTAGGTCTGTTTCTCATACAATTGTTTTTTGACAAATCACTGGCACATCATTGAGGTTTGATATCAGAAAATAATGACAGACAGTTGAGTTTCAGACTTTATACCGTTCAGAAAATAAATTCTAATGCAAAACCTGTATTTCTGTGTACTAAGTTTGTAAGAGCAGTACTTAAGTGTCCCTGTTTTTGTGCCTTTGTCCCCCCATTATTTTTGGTCTTGTCCAGATTTCTTGCTCTAAGAGGTTGAGAGGTATGTGTCCAGATTTATTGTGCGAGAGGTTGAGTGGTATGGTTAAGAGGTACGCAAACCTCATTGCTGCTGCCAGTCAGGGATCACTGTCACTCTTTACTGTCTCTGTGATACACACACACACACACACACACACACACACACACACACACACACACACACCATCTCTTTTGCTTTCATGCACATACTCACTCACACATGCAGACAGAAACATACACACACACTTCTTTCAGTTAACTTGACTTTTATTTTACACTCGTTAAACAGCAAAAGCGCTGCTTAGCATGTGTAAAATAACAGCTCAGTCGATCACTCTGCTCATTCTCTGTTATACACACACAGTCTCTTCTTTCACACACATACATTCTGCTTTCATGCACGCATTCACTCACACGCAGACAGGTACGCAAACACACTCATACACATACATACACACATTCACTTTTTGTTTCACTCTCACTCTGTGCCTGGCGGCTCTGTACCAAATGATCCACAGTAGTATAAAAGACATAAATAAAATCATATATTTGAGAACTGACTTTTAAAACATTTGGATTATTAGAAAAAAATAATGTCTGAGGTAGGAAAGAAACAATAGACCGTACCATGGAAGGGTTACTTTTTTTTGAGTGCAACATGAAAAGAAAATGCACAATTCAGAACTGCAACATTGTCAGGGTCAAACTTATTTTTTATGTGTAAAGAAATGCATGATATAAAATGGTATTTGATGAAAGAAATGTGTGGACTTGGGGTGGTGGGAACTATTAGCAACATTGAATATGACAGAAGGAAGGCTGCAGCATGTTCAAAATGTAATAAAAGTGTTAATGGAAAGAGGGGACTGTGAAATTTTGGGGCATTGAGTAAAGGACCCTCTAAAAAGAAGATGCAGGGCAATAGGTATATATTGGACATACAACTAACGGTTATGAACCAAAGTATATGAAATCTTAAATCTACTTCCATTATTTTTTTTTTTACATCTTACATCACCCTCTTCATCAAATAGTAAACCCAGTCTTCCTTTTTTTTTATTCTCACTTGTTTTCCTAAATAAGGTGATACCTCCTCTTTTTTTTACCTTTTAAGAAAACATTTGCCTAAATAGATGTTTAACTTTCTCTCTGCTTTTGCATACAACTTTGTCTGTTGTGTTTTGTTCTTGAAGCTGTTCCATTATGTCTTTATATATTTTTATTTTTCATTCTGTGTTCTACCATTAATTTTTTTTTTGCTTTTCTTTAAAGACAATCAATCATACAGACCAGTTTTCATAAAATTCTGTCATTGTTGTATGTTCTTCACATAAGTTATTACTCTACAGTTTCTTTTGTTTTACTAACGTTACCTGTTATCCCTTTTTATTCATTTTCCTTCCTTTCTTATCAACTTTTCTTGCCTACATAACTGTGTGATCAGAAAACGTAATTTCCACACCCTTTCTGTTTTTTCCATCCCATTAGAACATGGTATACAGTCTGTCTCTGATGTTCTTCATCTCACATTGCTGCAGTCCTTACATATGGGTAGTCTGTTTTCATGCTAGTATTCCTTGACATTTTATAACTTCAGTTCGTTTACATCCTGTGTTACTTTCTCCATCTCCTTCCTTAAATTACAGTTAGTCTATTATTATAATAATAAGCATATTAAACAAAACATATTTATTAAGACCTCAGATGTATCTTTCCTATTATATTTGTCTATGCATAAATTGCAAATAATCTTACACATTGTTCTTGTTTTCCTGTATCGCACATTACCATCCTACCCGGTGTTAGTATTGTAACATCTAATATTTTAATTTCTTCACTTCTTATCATAGGTTGGTACTAGGCTATCGGCCCTAGGGCCTATACAAACCTAGCCATAACAATTCTCTGGCTATTTCTTCCCACACTATTTACTTCCCTGGACCCCTGTCTAGCAGGGCGACTGACATGATCCCCAGGGTGAATTTCGTTTCTCCCATCCAATCATCAAGGTTCGTTTTGAAGAGGGCCAAAGAGGTGCTCTGCTTGACATGTATGGGTAGTCTATTCCAGAGTCTGGGGAGTCTCTGGGTCAGGAACTTATCCCTCCAGCATGTTTTGTTTATTGTGATGACAAGATTTAGATCCCTGGAGCATGTGGCTCTGAGGGATTGGGATTTCTGCAAGTGTAGCATGTCTCAACAGCTCTATGTTTGACATGGCCTTGTATGTTAAGCAGAGATTGCCTCTGAGTAGACTATATGTGACACAGTGTAGCTGGAGTTTTTTAAGGCGGTCAGCATAGGGCATCTGCTTTAGGCCTGTGATTCTTTTAGTGAGGTATTTCTGTGGCCTTTCCAGTTGTTGCAGATGTCTTGAGAGGTACATACCAAATGGGGCGTTGTATTCTTTAATGGTCTAGTGAGAGATGAGTACAGTGGGACAATGACCTCCTTTTTTCTGGATGAAAAGCCCTTAGTGAAGAGGTGTGCCACATAGAAGGATTTCCTGACTGTTGCGGTGATGTGGTTATCGAAGGTGAGACCACTGTCCACCTGTGTCCCAAAGTCTCTTATCACACTTCCGGTGTTTAGTGTACTGCCACCTATATGGTAATTCACGGGTACATGTTTTTTCCCAAAGGGGATAACTATACACTTCTTGCATTGAGCTTGAGCCCATGGCTCTGGCACCAAACTTCTGTTTCTGTAAGGCCCTTTTGTAGAGTATCCACATCATTTGGGGATTCAATAATGGCTCCATATCTGAACATTCTTTATTTCGTACAGAACATGTAGTATTGTTTCCTCATGAGGCCACAAGTCTATCCCTCTTCTTTTTTTCTTAGCCTCTGATATCATTTCTATTACTTTTCACATTAACACTTAGTGTCATTACATCATCCCTTTCCTTTCTTTGCTTCTTTTCCTTCTTCATACCCCTGTTCTTGTTGACTTTTCATTATTTTGTTTTTGCTCTTCCTCTGTGTCAAAACCTCCCTTCTCTACTTACTCACTTCTCAGTAGTTCATACCTATGCATCTTTTTTCCAGTGTAACTTCATTTCTTCTGAATTTCATATATGTTCTTGTACATTTTCTTCTCCAAAATTATCTGTATGTCATTGTCTTTGCTATTATTTCAGTATTTTCCTCAGCTATTCCTTTGTCCTGTAACACAGGAAAATCAAACCAAATATGCCCTTGGACATTACTTCTGCTACACTGGTTCACAATTTTTAGCTTTGTGTTCCCACCCACTGCATGGCCTGCTTCTTCATTTTTCACAGTCCAGTATTAAATGCTTTTCATCTCCACAATAGCAAAAAAAAATAAATAAATAGTAATAATAATAAACAGGCCTTTTGCTGGTCCAGTATCTCTGTCGCTCTGTTTTCCTTAACATTTATTGCATTTTGAACACGCTGCATCATTCCTCCTATCACATTTAATGTTACCAACACTTCTCATCCCCAGTCTACACATCTTTCATCAAATACCTTTTTATGTCATCAGTTCCTTTACTAACATTTAAGAAAAAGACCTTTTACTAGGTTGGCTACTGTCCTGTTTTTCTTAACCAGTGGACTATATTGCATACGCCAGTTATTTGGCCTCAGAAATGACAGAAAACCTGTTTTACTTCGTATCTCTTTATTAATTGTTTCATACTGGCTATAAACCGATTGCTATCAGTTATAGTTTGACCTGAGGATGGGTTGGTCACTGTAGGAGAATGTATTGCTAAATATCCCGTTGTGCTGTCTCTTCTTACACTTGGCCACTATCTTCCTTCATAGAGCAGATATGTGTCACTTCCCTGCAACTAGCCATTGTAAACAGTTGCTTCAAAAATACGACATTCATTCACTTACCCAAGAAATCCCAACCAACAAGCTTAAATGATTACTGGACAGTTGCACTTAACATCAACAGTAATGAAGTGTTTTGAGCGGTTGATGAAGAGCCCTATCTCTTCAAGCCTACCTGCAACACTGGATACATTACAGTTTACTTATAGATATAACCGTTGCACAGCTGATTCAATAGCTATAGCACTTCATGAATCCTTGGCACATCTAGAGGAAGAGAATTGTTATGTCAGAATGCTGTTATATCGAAACTGATCCAGCTGGGCATCAACACCCCTTTATGTAACTGGATACTGGATTATCTCATTTTCAGACCACAAAAAATTATGGGTGGGAAATAATTCAATCAGCATTACACTGAGCACGGGTGTCCCTCAGGGCTGCATCCTGAGTCCTCTGCTGTTCACCTTGTCGATGCATGACTGCATGGCCAAGCATGAATCCAACAAAATCATCAAGTTCTCAGATGATACCACTGTCGTAGGCCTTGTCAGAATTGGTGAGGAAACAGCCTACAGGGATGAACTGGAGCATCTGATAGGCTGGTGAGACAGCAACAATCTGGCATTAAATGTAAGCAAGACCAAAAAATTAATAGTGGACTTCAGGAGGACACAGGAGATGCTTCAACCTCTGGAAATTAAGAGGGTGGCAGTGGAAAGGGTCAGATACGCCAAGTAGCTGGGGGTTCACACCTCAGATGACTTATCCTGGTCAACTCATATTAGCCACACAGTGAAGAATGCACAACAACGTCTGTACTTCCTATGAATACTGAGTAAAGCAAACCTGTCTCATTCCATCCTCAAAGCCTTCTACAGGGGGATCATTGAGAGCATCCTCTCAAATAGCATCATAGTTTGGTATGGTAACTGTGAAGCATCTGACCGCAAGGCTGTCCTGAGGGTAGTAAGGACAGAGGAAAAAATTATTGGTTCCTCGCTCCCATCCATGGATGAGCTGCACAAGAATCAGTCTGTATGAAGGTCTAGGAAGATAATTGACGATCCCACTCATCCTGCCCATGGCATGTACTTCCACCATTCCTCGGGCAGGCGGTATCGCAGCTTACACTGCAAAACATCTAGACTGAGCAGGAGCTTCTTCCCTCTATCCATAAAGCTGCTGAACTTGGATGCCAGGCATGACAGTGAACAATCAGATCAATATGCCACTGGCTGGTGAAGTACAGCTATAGTAATCACTCTGGCAATTTGCTTCAGCAACTGTTACATTTAGCCTAATTGTTTATGTTGTTACTTCCTGAATGTGCAATAGTTAGGAGTGAGTCACCATAAATGTGCAATATGAACATCAGAATATATCATACTACAACTGATGAAGTGCAATATTCTAAGCAATCACAATTGCGATACCTACTAGTATAATACTGTCTTCCTCTCCAATTGTGGTAATTTATTGTGGTGTTAATATTTTAATTATTACCGTATGTGCATTAGTCTTACTGTCACTCAAACTACGTGTTCATTGTTATGTCTTGCATGGGGAGCAAAGCAGTGTAATTTCATTCAGCTTGCACTGCTGTGTATATCTGATCGAGAATAAAGTTTACTTTGACTTTGATGTGTCATATGTTATTACATTTGTATTTGTTCTAAGACAGTGTAGAACACTGAAAAGACTGGCAGTGTGTTATATTTGTATCAATTTCATTTAGATCAATTTAAGGTTTATGTATGCTGAGCATGTTTCCCTTTAACACATATCTATGTCATGTGAATTGTTTATGTTCTGGTATTAACACTGTTTTTACATACTGGTTAATCTAATGACTGTTTACTAAGTGATGGTTTTATATTGTTCTTATCAGTGTAGTGCCATGTTCTGATAATTTGTTCAATACAGAGGTATATTTACACTGTATTATTGTGGCCCTCTGTATACTCACTGCTAAAACTACTTTGAGTTTAGAGTCATAAACTTTCTAACCATCACTCAACTCTTATAACCCCCCCGGATTCTCTTGCTCTGACTTACTGTGGACCTTCTTTTTTTGTATAATAAGTACTTACTTTATTGCCACAATGTAATATTACAACTTTGTGGAGCTCTTTTCCCTTTGTTTTATTTCAGAGCCTGTAGTCACCACATCTGACCTTGAATCTGCAGAAGCTCAACAACAGGGCCCTAGTCCTACATGTTTACAGAAATTTGCCATTGTATAATGTAAAGGACATTTATCATGAAGAACCTTGCTGTATATTAACTTTTAATCAGTCAAATACATGCCTACTCTGTGATTAAAAGTCTCTGTGAAATAATACGTGCACTTTAAGGACCTCTTACTAAGTTGGCTACTGTCCGCGTTTTCTTGACCAGTTGACTGTCCTACATATGCCAGTTATTTAGCCACAGGAAAAGACAGAAAACCTGTTTCATTCAGTATATTTTTGTTAATTGCTTTGTACTGGCTATAAACTGATTGCTGTCATTTATACTTTGACGTGAGGGTGGGAAACTTAAACCGTGCTCTTCTTCATCTGATGACCTTCCAAGCGAGTACCTAAAATAGCAGTCAGTAGCATTGCCTATCCTGTCTCAGTCTTTATAAATAGGTCAGTCCAGGAATCCCACATTTCCTCTCTCTGGAAAAAAATCACACATTATCTCTCTGAGCAATGGAGGAAATTCAACAGACATTAATAACTTCTTTTGACCTATAGCATTCTTATATCCCCTCACCAAAACACTTGAAGAATGTATTCAAAATCTCCTGCAAGAAGAACTTCTATCCCCTATACAAAATGGCTTCTGTCCTTCACATGATACTACCACTGCCCTTCTAACCTATATAGATACTCTTAATAAAGCTAGAGATAATGGCAAACTATTTTATTCCTTATTTCTAGACTTGTCTAATACTTGATGACACTGTTTGTCACAGCAAATTTCTAATTCAAATGTCTTCACTAGGTTTCTCCCAGCCCACTCTTCTGTGGTTTAAAAGCTACCTGTCCAATAGGTGACAGTCAGTAAAATGGCACTCCACACTCTCTCCTAACCTTCCAGTCACCACCGGTGAATCACAAGGCTCTATCCTTGGTCTCCTCCTCTTTAACATTTTCACCAATGTCCTCTATACTTACACACAACAGGGCACCCTAATGCAATACGCACATGATTCCACTCTCATTTGCATATTTGACAACATGATACAGCTCCAAAAAATTACTCAGGAAACTTTAATAGTCACCAAAATATGGCCTCATAACTCACAACTTATGCTCAGTCAAAAAAAGACCAAACTACTACTTTTCCCCCCAGATCCCTCTCATGAAAAAACAAAATTTAAAGTCCTCTCTCTTGATAATGCAACAATTGAAGTCACCTCTCATAGCAAATGATTAGGGGTGATGGTGATGAGTTTATATTCAACCTGCATATACAAAATTGCATTAAAAAAAATCATCAAAAACTAGGGATGCTTTACAGAGCCAAAAACTCTCTCACTGATGTGACTAAAACTACACTTGCTGCTTATCTCCTCCCCACACTTTTTGTGGCACTCCCATCCTTATTACCCTTCAGGCTTCACAAAAATTAAAACGTGATCAGTCCTATAACCAAGTTGCTAAATTTGCAGCAAATGCCCCTTTCTGAACACACCACTATGTAGCACTAAAAGGCACAAATTGGTTAGAACTGCCTCATCAATTAAGAATATACACAGCTTCTTATCACCTATAAAATTATCGAGTATCCATCTGCCTGTCGAGCATTAAAAAACATTCTACATAGCAATGTTTCCAGTCGGTCATTGTGATTCAGTGACCAAAAATTCCTGTCTGTACGTACACAAGGTTGCTAAGGACTGGAACTCCTTACTTGTATCCATCAGGTCTATACTGTCACTCCATCTTTCAAAACCATTCTGAAAGTCTTCCTAGCTAAAATCTGTCTGTGTTCTTGCTCAAAACCAGGGCAAACTATATACACACGTGAACAAGTACATTTTCATTCCTTTGGACCTTTTTTCCCCTGGTCTTTGCTGAAAATGGATTTTTACCCAGTCGGACTTTCCTGGTAATCAGATGTCAATAAATAAATAAAGAAATAAAAAAAAAGACTGAGCTTCAACAATATCAGTGTCAGCATTTCTGAACTGTAGATGAATTTTCTTTTTAAACTGTAATCCAGAGTTCAAAAAATATATTTATGTCTTGTCTTCCTACCTTAGACATAAATTTTTCTAGTAACCTAAATGTTATAAAAGTCACTTCACAGAGGTCGTCAGCATAGCTCTCAGTCAAGAACAAATTCAGAAACAAGTAGGGATACTTTTGAGATATTAGTACTGCTAACATGAAACATTGACAGAATAAGAAAATGTAAATTAATATACATTTTGTAAAATAAAATATGTCTACAACTCTAATTATTATCCGTGTTTATTAAGTATAATTCACCACTTTTTCTCAAAAATTCACCATTTTTAGTAGGGATTAAGAGGGCCAGAGCTAAAATTTGAGTCAAAATCAGGGACAGTTGAAAGGTATTGTCCTCAGTGCCCAAATCCATTTAAGCTCTTATGAATTTTATACTAAATCCTAAAGGCAAAATTATTTTGTCCAAACTATTTTATCTGTTTCAACAAAAGTTGTTTGTTTTAATTCTTACCACAGGCTTCACGTCTGAGTTGCTGACTATGTCTGCTGCATACTCCTTTCTGTTGCCACAGTGCCAGCATAAGATTTTTTCAAACTCTGTTACTGATCTGTGTCTTTAAAACTAGTTACTTCACTAGCCAAACACAAACCAATGTTTTCTGCCCATTTATCTTCAAATGTCACTAGTTTTCCTGTTGAGACTGTCATTTTCTCTCCCATAATACAATCAGTTACTTCACCCCAGCTTGTTTTGCTGTATTTTCTGGTTCACTTTGCTCCATCCAATTCAGTAGACCCCCTGTTAGTAAGCCATATCCTTTTAACTCATCAGTTCCAATAGTTTTAGGTACATCTTGATATGTTTCTTCCAAAACACATACTGTTCTGTCTCTGATATTGTGGATCTATGTAGGATGATTGAGTTTTCAGTAACTCAAAATTCATATGGACGAGACCATATGATTGAGTTTCTGAAAACTCGAACATCAAAAAAAAAACCCCACAAAAATAATTTTTTTTATGTTTTTGCAGAAGAGCAAACCCCCCCTGCACCTCCATGTGTGGGGGCACCCCGTAAAAATTATATATACCAACTCCGAGATCACACTACAGTGAAGAAAAGGGTGCATTTCCAGATCCTCACTGTACCACAATCTCCATTCAAAGCTTCAAGTTTTCAAAAACTCAAGTATATGAATTTTGAGTTTCTGAGAACTCGATCAACTGATAGGGATCTAATATTGTCCATCTTGGATTTCTCTCCACCAAGTCAGAAGAAACCTTCCTGTGCCAGGTAGTGCTTGTGTTGTAAAATAACAAGACAAAAGAGTAGAGTGCTATATTAACATTTACATTCACTTTATACCATTAAAAAAACTTTAAATCAATTATTTACTCACTCGATTTTTTTTGCAGTGATACTTAATATTTAGAAGTTATCAACACAAAAGAACTTAACTAAACAGTTGTACTTACGTCATTCTTTTTTCTTTTATATTTATTATCTATCCCCCACATTTTCATTAACAATCTTCTTATTCCAGCATCATCCTCTCCCCTTTTTTTCTACAGCATCCCTATTGTCACAAATAGTAGTTTTATCCCATTTGTCAGCATCACATTTCTTTACTTTATCATACTTCCTATATAATATTGTATTCATATTTATACATTTAAATCCTTTCCATCATCATCACTTTTAGACTTTTCCCAGAATTCTTTATTCTTTTTGCAGTCCAAAAAATGTTTTGTTGATTTTTCCTCACTGCAGTCAACACATTTTCTCTTCTTTGTCACCTTGTTTCATATTTACTTTCACCAGTAACATGTCTAATAACATTCTCCACAAAAAAAGAAAAAAAACTTCTCTGCTTCAGAAACTTTTAAACTTTTTTCTTCTGCCTTTTATTACCTTTTTTACATCTTATTTTATTTCCTTCTATGGTTATACCAAAACATTTTTCCTAAAGTCTTATGTCAGTCTTTTCTTTTCCATCAACCCCACTTACTTTTAACTTCAATAATTTTAGTTTATCATACCCTTTTTCTTCTATCCTGTCCCTTGTTTCTTTTCTTTTCCCTGTTTTTTCTACCCATACATTTTTATAGTTCTCATATAGCATGTTAAGCTATCACTTCTTTTTGCCTTTCTTTTGTACATGTCTATTTACCCAACATAAATACATAGATGCTAAATACAGTACTGGATGTTTTTAATTCAATCCACTGCCTTCTTTTTTATTATAAATAGTCTCTTCTCACCAGGTTCAGCAGTGAGCCCCCCAAAAAATCTAAACTCTTTTTTTTTCCATTTGAGTGAGAAACCTATATATTCCCCCTAAGTATGTTATTTTTCCTGATACACAAGTATTCAGCATACATGTATTTTCCTGAAGTAAGTAAAACCTTTTCTACAAAGCTAACATTTTATTACTTGTTCAGTATTTCTCCATTAACTTATTACACATTCATACTTGCCAAATGTTATTCCAAAAATCTTTACTTCCTTTCTTGTGAAATATGTTCCATTTATGTTTTTATCTCACCAAATCCCTTACACACATTTTAACAGGTGACCAGTTTTTAACAACTTATTAGTCTTTGTTACAAACTCGCTTATCTAGCCCTTTCCTTTTGTTGTTAGAACTAAATTATGTCATGCATATTTGCAGAATAACATTGCCTTCCATCTCACAGGTTGCTTCCCTCATTTTATACATGCTTCTCTGTACTGCATTCATGACAAATACAAATAAACACATACTCATTGGGCATCCCTGTTTGCTCCTGTATTAATACTTATATTTTCCCATCCATCCATTTGTCATAACTTGCGCCCATGAATTTTCATAACATTTCTTTTCCGAGGTTTAATTTTCTTAAAAAAAAAAATCGGAAGCGTCATCTTTTTTCTTTCAAACAATTGCCTATGTGATATCATTTTTTTTCTCTCTAGTCTTTTCATACATCTGTTTTTTTATTTCCCTTATTTTGTCCTTTTATTTTTCTGTATTTCTCATAATTCTATCACATTCCTTTATATCACATTATTTTTATTCTTTTTCCCACTTAACACATATTTTATACTTCTGCTTATACACTACCCATCACTGCATCCAACTGTTATTTCTTCTCTAAATGTTTAACCTTTCTTCCGTATCCTGTTCCCCCACCGCATTCTCTTTCAGCATGTTCTTTAGTAATGTTCTCTGCTGTTTGTCTTTCTTCTGAGATTTCCTCTTCTACTGTTTTACTGATATGAGATTGTCAAACCTGAAGTGTCCAAATTCTTTAAATATTCTACAAAAAAGACTTTTTTTTTTTTGTATTCCCCCTGTCCTGCATTTGCCACATCATTGTTTGTTGCAGGCTTGTACTAAATGATTTTCATCCTCATAGAAATAACATGCTTTGGGTTGGCCACACTTCTTAACAAATCCTCCGTTACCATTCACAATTATTGTATTTTAAATATGTTGAATTTTCCCGTACATAATATCCATTGATACCTACACATCGCATCCCACATTCCATACATTTCTTTCATCTCATATTTTTTTAACTTTATGTACTTTGGTATTCATGCTCATCCATGTCTAAAATCCTAAATTGCATTTATTTTCTTTCTTAGTCGTACTTCCAAGCTCTGAAATAGTTTTTCAGTGGTGTTACTGTATTTCCTTTTTTCAGTCTCAGTCATAATTTTCTTCCAGCAAGTTTAAATCTTTTAAATGTCACTATACAAACATTGTCAGCTCTCAGATGAATTCATGCTCTTAAGTCTTTGTCAATCCCTAGTGGTAAAATAACATTATCCATAATGTCATACCTGTTCACATTAGCATCATTTTTACAGATGTTAGCCGATTATCGTCCTGCCACACAAGATCCAACCGCGTTTATGCCCATACTGTACTCAGCAGACGTAAATGTGATTGGCTGTTATGCAAATGGACATTTAGCAAAGTATAGGGTGTTCACTTATGTGGGGTAAAACCTATCCCGAATGTTAATTGGCACATACCTTTACATTTTATTCTTAGCCACCGGTTGTCTTCTTATAGGTTCATAGGTTCATACTAGGCTATCTGCCCGAGGGCATTTATAAGCCTAGCCCATAGTTTTGTGGCTTACGCCACCCCTTTAGTTTGGAGAAACTATGCCCATTATTTTGCTGTGCCTCTGTCGAGCAGTGACACTGAGGTAACCCCTGGGGTGTATCTGCGATCCCCCATCCATTGGTCAAAATTCCTCTTGAACAAGGCCAGCGAGGTGCTCTGCCTCACATAAACCGGGATTTTGTTCCACAGCATAGGGAGTCTTTGGGTGATGAATCTATCCCTCCAGCACGTTTTATTAATAACCGTGTCGAGGTTTAAGTCTCCCGCCCTTGTGGCTCTGAGGGATCTAGATTTTTTGAGATGAAGCATGTTCATCAAATCTGGGTTTGACATGGCCTTGTATGTCAAGCATAGGTCACCTCTGAGCAAGCGGTAAGCAACTGAATATTACTGGAGTTCTTTCAGTTGGGCAGCATGACAGATTTTTGAGACCCTTTATCCTTTTGGTGAGGAACTTTTGTGGCCTCTCCAGCTGCTGCAAGTGTCGGGTCAGATACATTCCGAATGGGGCATTGTACTCTATCATTGGTCTGATGAGTGATGAGTATAGGGGGACTATGACTTCCCTTGATCTAGATGTGAATCCCTTCATGATAAGGTGGGCAATGTAGAAGGTCTTCCTAACCACTTTAGCAATATGGGTGTCGAATGAAAGGCTACTGTCCACCTGGGTTCCCAGGTCCCTGATAACTTCTTCTGTGATCAGGGATTGCCTCCTATATGGTAGCTAGGGTAACCTTATTTTTGGTATGACTATGCATTTCTTGGTATTTAACTTTAGGCCATGCCTCTGGCACCAGTTATCCGTTTCTGTGAGACCCTTCTGAAGGATATCTGTGTCGGATGTGTTTTCAACTCAGTTTGCAGTCATCTGCAAACTTTGTCAGCCATAACCCTCCTGTGTTTGCTTGTACTTCAAAGAAGTAGATGCCAAACAAGAGTGGGCCCAGGACTGAGCCCTGTGGGACACCACTTGTGACAGGCTTTGAGTCTGACATGGCGCCAGCAACTCTGACCCTGTGGGTTCTGTCACTCAGCCAGTTTGCAACCCATCTTGTAATGTATGGGTTTACATTTAAGTTGATGAGTTTATCAATGATGCCCAAGTGGGGTATTGTATCGAAAGCCTTTGCCAGGTCTAGGTAGGCTGTATGGACTGCCTTTCCTTCAATGGCCTTGGTGACTGTTTCAAAAGTCAACCAAGTTTAAGAGGCATGATCTGCCTTTGACAAAGCCAAACTGGGTTGGATCCAAAGTCTGCAAATTCCCTATGTCTTTATTTATGAGATCCATTATGATCCTCTCCATGGCTTTGCAGATAAGGCTTGTCAAGCTAATGGGACGGTAATTTCCAGGGTCGGTGGAGGCACCGCCTTTGTGGAGTGGGACCACAGTCGCGCCACTCCTGGATCCGGAGGTGAGACTAAGATTAAACAGCTGTCCTAACTGTGGGTTTAATTCCTCGTTGAGTTCATGGAGCACACAGCCGGGGACACCATCAGGTCCCATGAATGCTGTGTTCTTTGCCTTGGAGAGAGCAGTTCTCACCTGGGCATTAGAGATGTTTGGGGGGCTACAATCATTTGGTATAGATATCTCTCCTTTAGGGGGGGGGAGAAGTTTGCACTGAACCTGTCAGCCAGCATGTTGGCAATGTCTGTAGGATCAGTAATCTTCACATCATTTTGAACTAATTCTGAGCATATCTGGAAGTTTCCTCCTAGGTTTCTGACATAGCTGAAGAATGCCTTATGGTTGTCTTTAGAGTCCTTAGCTATTTTTTCTCAAAATTAGCTTTGGATGATTTTATGAGAGCTCTTAGCTTTTTACTTATAGTGATCAGCGGTGTCTTACCTTTTAAGGATTTTGCTCTATCTTGTAGTAGCTTTCCTTTTGTTGTAGAGTTTGTTTATGGCTGGGGTCCACCAGACTGGACGCTTGCCTTTGGTACAAAGAGTCTTTGTTTTGCTTGGGATTGCCTGATCCATGCAGCCCTGCAGGTGCTGGTAGAAGGCATTTGTAAGTGATTCAGCGGTTTGAGTAATGTTTACCGCCGGCTCAGGGGCCTTAAAGGAGACCACACTAGTCTTTAGAAGTGTGAAGTCGGCTTTCGAGAAGTTCTTTATTGTGGTCTTTTTTATTTCGGGTGGGGGCGGGATGAGGACCTCCAGCAAGATTAGTTTGTGATCTGATCTCACCAGTGAGGGGTATACTTCCGGCATTGAACATTGTGCTCCCATGTTCGTGTTGATAAGATCAAGCATGTTTTCTCCTCTTGTGGGGATGGTGACTAGTTGTTCCATGGCATTTGAGTTTATGAATTCCAGGAACTTTTGGGCTAGAGTGTTTGGGCTTGAGTAGTGTTCCCTGTCTATATTAGGGTAGTTGAAGTCACCTAGTATGATGGTGTTCGGAGATACATTTATCCCCTCCAGTGTTTTCAGGAAGGCCATATGAGGTTCCTGAGTTTGCAAGGGTGGCCTGTAACATGCTACAAATTGCAGAGCAGTCTTGCCTATGGTTAATTGCACCTGGATGGTTTCCGATGCATCGGCGTTGCCACCAATCTAGAGGTATGGGTGTCCTTGATGAATATGGATACCCCTCCTCCTTTCTTGGTATTGTCCGGGTTTTGGGGCGAACGCATGATATGAGGTAAAACCTGATAGTGCTGGGGTGCTCTCAGGAGCCTTGAACCAGGTTTCTGTCACAGCACAGACATCGATGTTCTCCATACTGAGAAGGGCCTCGAAAAGTGCATCTTGAGGTTGAGACTTCTGGCATTGAGCAGCATTACCCTTAGTTTTTTCTTTGTTGTGTTCTAGGGTGGTAGGTTTAGAATTTGAGCCTTGCCTAAAAAGGCACTATGGGGTGGCAAGAGCCTTTGCCAAAATCGAATCCCAGGGTGACAAGTGCAAGCCGTCCCTTGGGCAGCGTGGCTTGTCCAGCATGTCATCCCAGGCAGACAGACATTGGATCCCCTTTGAATGACACCAGAGTTTAAGCCAATTGTTAAAGCTGATCATCTTATCCCTGTATTGTGGCATCATTCTTGGTGAAGGTAGGATACTGCTCAAGGTCAGGGTCATACCTGCTTGGGCTACATAATTAGAGAGCTCCTCTATGTCTCTTTTCATGTAGTCCAAGGAGGTACGTCTCAGGTCGTTAACACCAGTGTGGACAATGATTGAGTCGTACTTGTACCTGCTGTTGAGAGACCTGAGTGCATGCGTTATGTGGCGGATTCTAGCACCCGACAG
Source organism: Protopterus annectens (assembly GCF_019279795.1). NCBI lineage: Eukaryota > Metazoa > Chordata > Ceratodontiformes > Protopteridae > Protopterus > Protopterus annectens. The sequence continues at coordinate 1,858,721,900 of NC_056725.1, forward strand.
GCAGCTTACTGTGACCTTCTCCTTACTCAGTCTGGTGCAGTGTGTCTGACTATGGAGTCACCAATGACTAGTGTGTCTGGCATTGTGTTTGGCCTTAAGGGCTGTGACTGCTTGACACTCTGACTGTGTGGTCTATGTGTTGCAGGTGTTGTGTTCTGAGGTGGTAGTTGTTTGGGTGTCTGCTTTGGTGGTCTCTGCTGTTTTGGTAGATTTTTGATCAGAGCCTCCGAGTATGTCAAAACAAACGATGCAAAAGCAAAAATAAGTGTACTGAAACACACCAAACAGCCAATACTTAATCCAGCGAAATTCTCTTTATTCCTCCCAAAAGATCTGGTACCTCGGCAATTCGCCTTCAAAGGATCACAATTCAATGTAGCATAATAGCAGTATTTATATAAACATTAATTGGATCAATTGATCAATTCATTACATAATTTAATTACAAAAAAAGGAGGGAAAAAAAGCTTCTAACATATTTAAAGTGATCTTCCTATATTTAAATAAATATTCATATAAACTAAGTATATTTTATACTAGTTATATTATTTATTAAATAATATTATATATAAAAGTATAAACATTTTATATAATTTATTATCAAGAAACATTCCTGACATATTAAATAATCCATCAATTTATCATATACCTAATTCCAGATTAAGTCCAAAAGGTTTTAAAGTATTGAACTTTAAAATCATCCTAGTCTCTAGCTCCAGTAATCTATCACAGATATTGTCACCTTTGCAACAGAAGGGCTTGCCCAAAATACTAAATTTTAAACTATCAGCTTTTCCTTCATGAGCTTCAAAAAAATGTTTGGCAACTGGACTAGATAAGTTTAAATTTCGAATATCTCTTAAATGTTCTAGAATTCTAACCCTAACCATTCTTTTGGTTTGTCCAATATACCATACATTATTACAACTACAAGTAAGTGTATATACAACACCAATAGATTTACAGTTAAAACAGTGCTTAGGGTAATGGTTAACATTGTTAATAGACCTGACATCAAAAATTCTATCACATAAACTGCAGGAACCACACCTGAAAGATCCCATATTAGTAGTATTAGAAATTCTTTTGATTAAGAGGTTATTATTCAGTATTTCCTTTAAATTCTTTCCCTTCTTGTAAGAAAATATTATGTGATCAGGAAAAAGCTCACCTATATAATCATCCTCACTAACCAAATGCCAAAATCTCTTAATTATAGAGACAAATTTTTCAGAAAAGGCAGTATACCTTGTTACAAAAAATACCTCTTCCACGTCTCTATCTTTTTTCTTAGAATCTAAAACATTCCTTTCTAACTTCCTGAATGTTTTCTGCTTGTTCATAATATTATTCATACTTGTTAATAACTGCTTTTTATCATAACCTCTTTCACATAATCTAAGAAATACCTCATTTAACTCATACTCCAACTCAGATTCTATACTAGCATGCTGATATATTCTTTTAAATTCTCCATGAGGCAAAGCTCTTAACAGGTGTGGGGGATGCATACTGGTAGCATGCAGAAACATATTAACTGACATACTTTTCCTGTAGGGTCTAAATCCAATAATATTGTTTCTTTCAAATAGTGTCAGGTCCAAAAAATTAATTTGATTCCTATTAATCTCATACAAGAATGACAAATCATGTTCATTTTCATTCAAAGATTCAAAAAATTCACAAAATTCTATTACATCCCCTTTGCATATAAAAATTAAATCGTCAATAAAACGCTTATACAATATAACTTTATGTTTAAAGAAATCTGAAGGATAAATAAATTTCTTTTCAAAGGAGTCCATGTATATAATGGCATAAGTGGGAGCACCGAGTATGTCTTTGTGTGTTTATGTGTATGATTTGAGGTTGTGATGGTATTATGTGAGACTGGGTCTATAGTGTGTGTGGTTACCTTCTCCTCCTGTCTGGTCTTGCCAGTCCTATGTTGAGAGAGCTCAGCCTCCAGTTTGGCCGTATAGTTGCATCTCTCGCATGTATTTGTGTTTTGTGGGAGGAGGAGAGGGTTGTCTGTGTACATGAGGCAATTGAACATTGCCTCAATATTCCCAGGTTCACCAGCTGAGCAGGAGAGGACATTAGCAACTGATCCCTCGACATGCTAAAGGGAATAGACAGAAAAACTTAAAAAAAGGTTTTGGGGGATGTGGGTGACCGAGAAACAGGGTTTGCTTTTTAGGGGTACATTCTATAACAAGAGTGCTGTATCGAGGTGAATAAGTACTGTAGGAGCAAGTGTTTGGCTATACAGATAGAGAATAGTCTACTTGGGAGTCAAGTAGAGATAATTTATAGTTGTAGGATACACTAAATAGAACAGTAGTATACTTTGAGGAAGGTAGTTTTAAGGGAAAATTTGAAGAGTGGACTTTAGGTAGCCCTAATAGTTTAAATCTGATTAACCGGCGCTGCCCTAGTGTGCAACGGTAGCAGCTCAGCTACGCTGCTTTATAGCAGGGGCTGGAAAAAACAGGAAATGACCCAAAATGGTCAACGAATTACTAGTTGCTGCTTCTAACCACTCCTCTGAGGACAAACAAGCAGCTCAGTACTCCCCACTCCCACTGGTGAGTAAAGAAACTAACTCTGGCCACACAAGAAAATGGAGGAACACAGAAACCAAATACAAAGCCCAGGGATCAGCAAAATCTGATCACTGGAACAACTAGCTAGGAAAGTTTAGGAAAGGAGAAGTATTTTTTTTGTTTTTTTTTGTTTTTTATTGCAAACAGGCAGAAAAAAAATGCAGTAAATGCTGTGTTTTCGACTAAATTGCTATCAAAGGCTGGTACACTTGAGTGTATTAGCCTGTTTGTTACTTTTAAGCAATACTTTAGCCAACAAGTGCAATCAACAATTTAAGCATACAAAAACAGGAAAATAAGGTAATAAAACAGTAATATAGGCACAAACAGTAGTCGAAAAGCTCAAAAGATCGAAAAATGCAAACTAAAAAGTTTAAAAAATACTTATGATCAAGAAAGTTGCTTTTTCTGCTCTCTGCTGGCTTAGGAACTCTGCAGGGGACCACGAGGAGCTATGCCAAGTTCTCTCTGTGGCTTTTGACAAACTCCAAGTGTCTGTCCCCTCTTAGTTCTTTCTTCCATTCTTCTTTGCTTTTTTGCATCTGCAGTAGTTGCTTTCTTGTAATGAAAAACGCTGTTGCAGAGGTAAACCCTGAAAACTGTCTGTTCCACCAGCTAAGAATACCTTCCTTCACTGTTTTCCCTTCCCCAGCTGTTTGTGTTTCCAGTCTGTCAGGTTCTTTTTCCTGTAAAGACTAATACTAAATAAAGTACAGTGTGTTTTACAAAAATGTTAGGTAGAAAATGTTTGGAGTCTATTGTGCAAATATACTGTAAAATAAGGTACAACTATCATAATAAGTGTACATTTGATTTATGCTGAATTTCAGTAGAGAAACATGTTTGGGTAGATTGTATAAACAAATAGCCAAGAAAACAAATACCATTTTCTTAAAAGTGCTAGAAATGAACATGTTTAGTCAAATACAACCTAGCTCTAGTAACTGATAAACTAGGTAGCCCCTTTCAGGCTGTAAGAAAAAGTTGTTAGTTAAGTTATCAACAGGCTGAGTTCTTGGACTTTGATATGCAAGTTTCTGCTGGAAAAGGACCTTCACTAAAACATTTGGAATTTGTGCAAAGGATCAAAAATGTCAAATAAATAAACAGAAAAGCAACAAAAAATATAAAATAAAATGCATTACACATGCACATAAGAATTAATTATATAGACCAGTTTCATACTTGCATTGCAGACATATGGATGTATAATTAGTATTCTTTATTGGTAGAGGAAAAGAAAAAAATAAGTAACATCTGTCTTTTGATGATTATAATGAAATAAAGTGTCATTCTGCTTTTGCCTGAGAGCTCATTTATGGTAATAGCAGAAAAAGACAACATTTACATACATTTGTTAAAAATCTGCTTAAGGCAAATGTGATGCAATGCAAAGTAGCACAAATAAAATAGTATTTTATAAAAGCTGGCTAAAGAAAATGCTTTGGCAGCATGTGTGTAGCTGAGGTTCTGTGAGTAGTTTATGCAGTATACTAACAACTGCTACTACTGTATAGATAGATGATTTTGTGCTTAAACTGTGAGACTAAAATTTAATTCTTGCCAGAATACTCAGGATGTGTACCCAGTGAGTGACATTTAGACTGTAAACTTGTAGGTATCCATTACAAATGAGTCGACAAATAAATGTGTGTGGGCATAGTCTGTTGTCTGCAGTTACAACAGACTGAAAACAAAATAATACACAAGTTTGTAGGTATATATTAGGCTAACAACCACTGGGAAATCTTTAAGCTTAGCCATGTATCCCAAATTTATTTGACAAGATTAAGAACCTTAAGATTATTCTAAGGGGTATGTGTAGGCTAGGGCTTGGGTGGTTAAGTATCTACAGGCTGCTACTGCCCATTAGGGACATAGGTGCAGGACCAGAATTGAGTTTCTGATTCCCCATCCACCGGTCCAAGTTATTCTTGAATTGAGATTGGGAAAAACTTTACTTCACATGGATTGGAACAGTGTTCCAGAGAAGGGGTAGTCTGTGAGACACATACCTGTCCCACCAGCATGTTCTATATATGTCTCAAACAAAGTTTAAGTCCCAAGGTTAGGTAATTCTGATGCTATTTGTTTTGTGAACATGCAAAAGGTCCTTCAGTGTGGGATCCAACCTTGTATACAAGGCATAACTTGCCTGTCAACAGTTTGTAGAAGACTGAGTACAAGGGTAGGGCATCGAGTCAGTCTGCATAGGACATGTTGTTTATGCCTTGTATGCTTTTTTTGAGGAAGCTCCGTGGACGTTGTTGGATGTGCCTGTCTAGCACTCAATGACTGCTCTGATGAGGTCTGAATACAGTGGAACAATGACTTCCTTGGACTTAGATGAAATACCCTTTCTTATGAGTTGTGGAACATAGAATTATTTCCTTACCATCATAGCCACATGATGGTCGAAGACCAGGTTACTGTCTACATGCACCCCCAAATCCCTGAGTACTGAGTTTACTCTTATGGGTGTGTTGTCAGTGAGGTAGTTTCCAAGAGTAGTCAACTTCCTAAAGGATACTATTATGCATTTCTTGGCATTGAGTTTTAGACTGTGGCTATCTCACTAGTTGTCTCAATCAACTTTTTAGAGAATGTTAGTGTCTTGGGGGATTCTGTCACTGCAACTAGTTTGCAATCATCTTCAAATTTGGTCAGCCATATGCCCTTGACATCTGCTTTGAATCCAGAGAAGTAGATGCTAAAAAGGAATAGATCCAGCATAGAACCCTTAAGACTCCGCTAGTGAGTGGTCACTTTGTTGAGGTCCATATTCTAACTTTTTAGGTTCTGAGTGCCACCTGTCTATCCAGCAGGTGACATAGGAGTTTATACCTAATTTTGTGAGCTTGTGTACAATGCCTGAGTGGGGTATTGTATCACGTGCCTTTGTCAGGTCAAGGTAGGCAGTAAGCACTATTTTGGCCTTGTTCAATGCATTAGCGACCTTTTCAAAGAAGTCCACCAGGTTGAATAGGCATGATCAGACCTTGATGCAACTAGACTTGTTTGGATCCAGTGTCTGAAGATTTCCTGTGTCATTGTTAATCATTTCCGTGATAATTCTATCTATTTGTATATGAGACAAGTCAGGCTTATGGGTGTTTAGTAACCTGAGTCCATAGATAGCCCACCCCTAATTTGTTTTGTGTTTATTCCTGGTAAGCTGTGCTGTCTGTATGCATCTGTTAACATGATTCTGCAGGGTCTCTGTGAACAATTCCACATAGACTGCTTTAGAGTAGTTCCTAAATGTTCCAGGGTTAGCAGGGGCATGGGTTTTATATTTATTTCAAAGAAGAAAGCTGTATGGTCCTATCATGCCAGGCAATTCATCACACAAGAGTGAGTGCAGTGTTCTTCAGTGTTAGCGAGGACCATATCCAGTATGCTAGTGCTTCTGGTGGGTGTATGGAGTAAGCAGTCCACAGTGTTTATGTTGACAAAGTTCAGGAATCTCATGACCTGCAAGTTTGGGGTTGTGGATGATTCCCACTTTATAGTAGGATAGTTAGTCGCACATGAGTGTGGTATTGGGTTGAATAATGAGGGTTTCCAGTAAGGTAAGATGTTCTGTGCATTTCCTGGGTCATACGGGGAGACCTGTAGCTTGCAAGAATATAGTATGGACTTTGCCAGTGGCAATTTGAACATGGAGAGGTTCAAGTGAGCCATCCTACTTGACCAGCCTTGAGATATTTTTGTTTTTGATGCAAGTCAAGAGATTGCACCCTTTAATACTTGCCTATGCTGTAGTTGATCCAAATGTATGAAAGACATTTTAGGCCCGCATTGCTGGAGTGCTCTTTGTGGCTTTAAACCCTGTCTCAATAATTGCACAATTGTCTGCAATCTTCTGGGTGAGGAGAGTTTGGAGGGAGTAGAGTTTCTTATTTAGACTCCTGCCATTGAGCAGAAAAAATATCAGCGTTTCTAGGGTTGGTTTTGCTATGTCAGATAGTTCATCAGTTTGACATTGCCTAAAGAGACACAATGGGGGAGGGCAATGTTTCAGCCAGTGTTAGAGGGGTAGAAGTGCTGAGCATCCCTGGCAAAGCAGTGTGTTTTTTTTGACAGTACCCTCCCATGCTGAAAAATATTGTGCCCCCTTGAAGTGACCCCAAATATTACTCAGTCATCTTCTGTTCATGTTGTGGCATTATCTTTGAAGAAGGTAGAATGCTGCTCAATGCTAGGCTTGTATCAGCCTGGGACATGCAGTCTGAGAACTTCAAAATGTCTCTTCATATAGTCCAGAATTATACATCTCAGATCATTTACATCCACATGGACTGTGACTGAGTCATGGTGGTACTTGCAATCCATTGACCTGAATGTATGCATGGTTAGGCAGATCCCGACTCCAATAGGCAACTGCAGTAGTCATTTTTGCTCTTACATTCTTCATCAGTTTTTTTAGGAATGAGTTGTCAGTAAACAAAAAACAACTGCTGCATTGCCTTATGGTGCCCATATCCACAAAGCTGGCTACAGAGCTAGCAGGGAGTTATGGTTACTGTCCCTTTTGACTTGATCAGAAGGCTGTTTAAGGACTATAGGGTAAAGAAACAGGAGTATCTGATGCAAACCTCGGGGGAAATGCTTGCCACTGTGCAAGCTATTTTCTCTTTGTGCAGCTGGAAACTGGTGAAGTTTCAAAGGTTTTTTTTATAGAGAAAATGTCAGTGGTAGGTACCTGCATCTGTACAGTGCACTGATAAAGTCCACTGTATGATGAGCAAAATTACACAAACATACTGACTTTATACAGGCACAGAATACTAACTGAACACACTGAATAACCTGACTCAAATGTACTTCTGTGAGATTTCCATCTCTGTGCAGACCAAGATGCCCCACACCACTTCCACTGTAGCTCAGTCCGGAGTTGTGTTAATGTAGAATCAGAATGACAAACCCCAAAGGTGATGAACTAAGCTGCAAAATAACACAGGGAACACTCTAATAAAAATACTCAACAGTGTAGGACTTAGCAGTGAGGTTAGCAAAATGCAAAGGCAATGCACAGTGATAAAGTGCAACAAAATATAACAAATAAGAAAGTATAACAGTGGCACAGTCAAAATAAGTTTTATAGATGTGCAAAAATGACCAGAAGTATTTATCTTGTGCTTGGATTGCACTGGATTTGAGCCAAACTCTCTGCAAGCAGCAAAGTGGTCACCAAGTGTTTGTGAGCTCTGTGGAAATGAGCCAAGTGCTGTGGAAACAAGCTGCCTTTGTGTGTTTAATCAGTTTTCCATGCCTGTACAAAAATAGGCTTGTGGTCAGTGAGAGGGTCGCACTCAGTTATTTGTGTGTGATTCCCAGCTCAGAGCTGACCAATTTGCTCCACACTGCCGCAAGTCCTGGGTCTCCTTAATGTAGAATCAGAAAGACAAAGCTCAGAGGTGAAGAACTAAGCTATAAACAACTGACTAAACTAGGAAACACTCTGTAACACTAAGGAGTTGGAAATAAGGTCAGTAAAATGTGAAGGCACGTCAGAATGATAAAATGCAACAAAGTATAACAAGTAATATAAAAATATAGCATGGTAGCCATTATAATGAGAACAGTGGTGAACTGGTATTATTGGCTGTATGCAAATTAGAGAGAGGTGGCACTGTATTCATTAGAACTGTATAGAAATGAAGGTGTCCAGCTATAACATGTCAGTATTACTCAATATCCATCAGTCCTTATGCCTAATAAACTCCGATTGACCTGTGGTACCCTGCTTATTTAATTTATGCTAACTGAATTTATGAGCTATTTTGTATATGATTCCTGCTACAAGGGTACATGCTTATAATTTCCAACTGTCCCTTTCACTCTTTTTGTTCAAAAACAGAAAAAGCAACTGATTTACAATCAGTAGGGAAGTATTTCAGTAATAGGGCAGCCATGGTGGTGTGGCGTTGTCCCCTTACAGCAAGAGGTTCTCTGGTTCGATTCTCGGCTGGGGTGCCTTCTGTGCGGAGTCTGCATGCCCTCCCTGTGGTCGCGTTGGTTTCCTCCGGGTGCTCCAGTTCCTTCCACATCCCAAAGACATGCTGTAGGTGAATTGGACACTCTAAATTAGCCCTAGGTATTAGTGTGTGTGTGTGTGTGTGTGTGTGTGTGTGTGTGTGTGTGTGTGTATGTGCCTTCTGTGGAAGGTTGGACGCCGGGCTGGCAACTTGACACTGTAAAAACTCTACTGCCAATCATGAGCAGACAGGTGATCCACTGTGGCGACCCCTAACTGGGAAAAGCCGAAAGGTAGTAGGTAGTGGTACCACTGCAAGGTAGCAATTTGACTTGGCTGGGCCATTTGTTGTACCTCAGACCACTCATCTTTTGCCATGGATCCCTTTGGTCTAACATCCTCAGTAGCTGTTGGAGTCCCCTCAGTTGGCAAGGGAGAGCCAGTCTTGTCAGTCCTGAGAGAAGGAGTAAGGAAGGTTTCACTTTTATGCCAGAATGCTGTGCCAATCCCTGCGGAAGCAGCTGCTAACATTTGAAACATGGTTGACTCCATTTTTCCTGGAAAAAAAAAAAAAAAAAAAAAAGGAAAACCATGCATGTATTTACTCATCCTCAAATTTTGTTAGACAGGAGAAGTTTACTGAGTCTGGCTCAGGTTTTAATTCAGGCTATTGATCTTTCTTTTAAAGTAGTTTCTGATGAGAAGGATTCTTCTTTTCCTGAATAGATTCAGAATAGGAAGATGTAGGGACAGATTCAGTTTTTTTTCTTCTCAAATTTGTGATTCAGATTCGGTGGAGAGCTTGTTTATGGATTCTTCCTTTGGGGGGATTCTTTTTCTCTGAAACTATTGCTAGAAAGTGACAGTGTTCCCAGTCCCTCAGAAATTAGTTGTTAGAGAAGGATCTTCCAGAACCTACACCCATTCCTCCTGCTCTGTCAGCTTTGGAGGATGTGTGCATGTTACTGTTTGTTTTCCTGTTAGTCAGCCAGCAGCCCCTAAAAAGGCAGATAAGATATATTAGGTTCCTCAGTCTTTTACATTTTTATAGTCTATTCCTAAACCTGACCCAGCAGCTATAGCCTTAGTTGATCCCACTGCTGCTAAGTACATAATTCTAATCCTATCATTTTTGATAAGGATGGGAAAATTATTGATAGGTTGCGGAAAAAGTGTATACTTATGCAACTTTGTTTTTCAGAATTTTGAATAGTAATGTTGCTGAATTTTGTTCAGACAAAGTGTGAAAGTATGAATGTTTTATCTGCGGTTTCTTCTTGTAAGGAAAAATCTGCTTTAAATAACTTTCTTCTTTTGCGCAGGTCACTACTCATTGTTTGCAGTGTGTGCATGATTCTGTTGGTATTACTTTCCATTGCTGTGTCCACTGATACAGTTTTAAGGAGGTTTGCTTGGCTGCATTCTCAGAACCTCCCAGGTGACGTTAAAATGAGATTTTAAATTCTCCGTTGGATAGATAATTGGTGTTTGACCAATTGTTTACAGAGGTGATCAAAAAGTTTGATGAAAGGGACAAAATGATCCAGGGAACTTGTAGGATTTGTTAGCTCCTCCTTTCCAAATTCTCCATGGAATTTTCTTTCTCCTCTTCCATTTTTGCCAGAAAACAGAATAAACACTCGCAACAAATTTCAGGTAAACAGATATTTAAGAAGGAATGGCAAGGGAATTCCTTCTGGGCTCGACAACTGTGGTTTTCTCTCTTTTATCAGACATGGCCAGGGGCAGTTGTCGCAAGCTTCTTCACAGACTGGATCTACACAGTCAAGAACAGGGGTGTTTGATATAACCCTACATCAATCATTTTCAATTGACTACCTGGATGATAAGGTCTTAATTCCTTTAAAGCACCTGTTTACTGAGGACATGCAGCAGATACTAAGGGAAGCAAGAAAGTCTGCTACTAGAAAATCATAAATTAGCAAATGGAAAAGGTGTTCTAGTTTTTGCCAATGATTTAACCAGCACCCATTCAGGGCCAGTTGTTCTTTGGTTTTACAATATTTGTGTACGTTACTATCATATTACCTGTCTAATTCCTCTATTAAAGTTAACTTATCTGCCATTTCAGCATGTCTGCCCGTAGATCCTCCTCTTTCAAGGCAGTCTCATGTCAGAATGTCAAAGAGGCTGCCAAGTAAACCTGTGATCCCTCCTTGGGATCTTAATTTTGTATTAGAGAATCCAACACTTGCTCCATTTGTACCAGCTAGTCTGGCTGACATGAAGGCCTTAACATGGGCAACAGCTTTACTGATTGCTCTGACCTCTGTAAGAAGGGTATCTGAGCTGCGAGCTCTTATGGTGAGTCAACCCTACCTTATTTTTCATAGGGACAGTGTTTTATTAGGTCATATCCTCCTTTTATGCCTAAACAGGTATCAAAGTTTACTTTAAGCCAACCCATTCCTCTCCCCATTTTCTTTACTGAATATAAAAATGAGAGATGATACTCCATACCTTGGATGCCCACAATCAACTCGGGTACTCTCTTGACAGAACTATAGCTCTCAGATCTGTGGATCAGTTGTGTATTTTATGTGAAAGTAAGAAGAAGGGACAACCTGTGTCAAAACAGACTTGTTTCCAAATGCTTGTCTAAAGCCATTACTGTTTGCTATACTCACCATAATGATTTTATTTCAGGCAGGGTCAAACCCTTCTTTTCCAGGGCCTTGGCTTCATCTGTGGCTTTTCGGAAAGGGTTGTATTTTAGAAATATTCTAGAAGCTTAATCTTTGTCCTCTGTACATACTTCTACAAAGCGCTATAAGCTTGGTTCCTTCTCTAAGCCCAGATCAAGCTTTGCTGGGAACATTCTTCAGTGGTTCCAGGACTCTTCTCCTTCTACCTCCCAAATGTAGTTATCTGTGGCAATCTATGTAAGTTGGACTTACTATAACAGTAAATGTTTGAATGATCACTGCTGCAATAGCCACTCCCACCCTCCACCCTACACCTTGTTTTTGGTATGTTTTTTTTTATGCCACGGTGTGGACATTTATGTTTTGTTGCTCTTAGAGTAGCACTTTCAGGGCTCAGTTTTCCTCTTTCTGCTGGCAGGAAAGCTGTGAAGACCTTCACACCCAAACTTGTTTTTTAGTCAGCTCAGCTTGAGCTTCTTGACAGTTTGGGCATGTGGTGGCCATTATATCCTTGGCAGGATATAACTCGTATAGCTAAGGCTTCTGCATCAGTGATCATTCAAACACTGACTATTATGGTAAATTCAGCTTGCGCAACTGTACTTTACTTTTTTTTACTTTTGCTATAAAAACTTGTTAAAATTAACTTTAAGCTACTAGTAAACTTAGTGCTGTGAATTTAAACAACAAAAGTGAATACTTACAAAATGTGTTTTTTAAGCAAAAAGGCTCCCTGCATATTATGATGTGTTTTCTGTTGAAATCATTTTTGAATGTATTAGATAAATTAAATGTGAGGGATTTTAACAGCAAGGTAATAATAGCCATAAAGTAGTTATCAGTATTAAGCAGTTTATTTGGCCTATTGAAGAGCATATATGACTTTTTGGGTTTAGGTATTCTGTAAGTGAACCTCTGAACCTGTGAGGGTTTATTTCCATGATGAAGGTCTTCTATTAGTTTGAATAATGTTAGTAAATTCCTAAAGGAAGAGAGACACTTGAGGGTAAATTAGTACAAATGTCCTCTGGTAGGTCAGCAGTTCCAGTAGCTTTTTAGGTCTGAAATTGGGTATTTTAGCTCTGGCATGTGTGTGTTGTTTGTAGAATCTGTGTGGTCTCCTGCATGCCTGCAGCTAGTGAGGTTTGGCATTATTGGCCTAAATGTATCCATAAACACTTTAAAAAGTTATGTGCATTCAAAATTCACATAGCTGAAACACTGCATGTCCTTGGGGGTAATTTTTATATATGCCATTCACTTCTACTGCAGGAAGTTTGAGGTGTTTTTCTTGTAGTTTTTAATTAAATGGTTTAAATGTGTGACCTCTTTACACTTGAATTTGGCTGCTAAGATTGTTAGTGTAACATATATCATCTGCAAGAAAGGATACTTGCCCACACGGATCACTACTGTCAAATGATGTAGTGGTTTTCTAGAAGCAGTGACAATGGAATAAAATACCTTGTTTTTGTTTGCATTGTTAGGTTAATTTCTGTATCTTCAATATAATGCTGCTGGGCTCATACATTTGCTTATAATTTGATCATTTTTTTAACAGCTATGTTCTAGCAGTTGCTGGGTTCAAAGCTGGAGATACTATTGCAGAACAACTACACTCTAAATGCAACATGTTCTTTACTCAAAGTGTATTTTCATCCTTGGAAGATACTTTTACATGTCAGAAAAAGTAAGACTGTCAGTTTTTCCCACTCTGTGGCATTTGTATCCTAGTCTGCTTTCTCTGTGCACTCCATACTGTGACTGAATGAAATGAATTATACTGTCATTAGGAATTTGATTACTTTGCTCTTTCATCGCAGTACCCATCACATCTGAAAATGTTTTGCTAAGGAAACACCTGCTAAGATCGAAGTTTGTTCAGTCTCAAAATTCACAACTCTGGTTCTGTGCTGTCATAAAAAGATGCATTCTTTTCCATTCATAGGACCTTAAACATGTTAAACCTTTATCGTCTAAAGATGAATCAACTTGATAACTGTTGAGAACAACTTAACTGGTTAGCTGACTGCAAGCCAAGAAGTATAACAAACGCTGGCTCTGGGAAGGAAGACCGAACCAGAAACTCTTATCTTTTAAAAGGGCTAAGTTATGAGTTATTTGCTCATCTTTTTTCAAGACCTTTTCATAGATGATGTAACATGTACATAGGAAATTAATACATTAGTCATAACAAAAAAGCCACTGACGTTTCACTGAGGATTCCCAAACTTGGCAAGTACTTCACACTACTACCATGTAAAGTGAATGGGACTGTGATCTGACAACAGAGTAATCTCATCAACAACACCATCATAGTGCATTATGGGTAAGAAATAACTTTCTAAGAAAACAAGATCTCTTCAGTATGTGTGCACCATGAGGGCATTCAGGGTTAGGTGAAAAAAGAAAAGAGTAATAAGTAGCTGTTGTGGTGCTGGCAAGTTTGGATTGCGCTCTGTCCATTTTATTACAGTTTGGATTAAAGAGGAAAAAAAGCCTTACAGAACCAGATTAAAGCATGGTCATATTTATATGATAGTTGTATCTAAGAGGCCACCATAATTAATGTGTTAATGAGTGTTGTAAACTGTAGCGTGCTGTTGCACTTTCTAGCATGCATCTGAATATTTAGTGTGTCTTTTAAACATGTTCTTTCTGATGTCAGTGTGAGCAGCCCTAACATTAGTTGTGATATGGTTAAAAGGTATATGCTCTTATTAATGGCAAGGATATGGTGGAAATGTTCAAATAACTTGCGTTATTTAACAAATCAGATAGTCATGGACCTGGAGAAAACAAGATGGTAGTGACATTAGATTCGTACCACTCACAGTTAATTACAGCTACAGCTGTATCCCTTACCAAGCACTATAAGAAACTGTGTTACTGTCATTACTTTTTGCTTTGCTAAGCCACAGCTTGCTTAAACTGCAGATTGATATAGTGCAATTAAAGACATTTGTTTCAAACATTGAAGACTGTTTCATCTCTGCTAATTTAGAATACTTAACAGAAATAAGTCAATTAAAATCCAGTATTTTAAACATTTACAGTGGTTTATTACAATAGATTATATAATCGATAGCCAATTCTTGATTTCGGCCTCTTCTGCAACAATCCAAGAAAACTCATAACTTGCACAAGCAGAAAACAGTAAACAAGTGAGAAGTTTAAGCCAAAACTAGCTCCAGTGTTTAACTCATTAGCACCTATGCTATGTGGTATATTACACCCATAGGAGCCTACACCCATCTTGCATTCCAGAGTATTTTCTGAAAAATAAATTTAAAAAGCATAAGATAAACACATGCAATATTTGTGAACAATAAAAGCTATTAAAACTGTACAAATATCAATATTACCGGTAAGAACTTTCTTTACAGTGATAATGGTCAGTGCATTCATAGTCTCTTCCTTAAATACTATAATGTATTACAGTGCACACAAACCCCAAATTATATTTTGTTCTAAACTTTCACACATTTTCATACCTTGAAAGCCATACAATCTAAGCCAATATTGTTAGAACATTTTGTTAACCAGACATAAGCTTTCACCTGACTAGAAATTCCTCTATAAGTCGATGTTTATTGAGATATTTAAAGAAATATGAAAATAAATGTTTAATTTTATAAGTAGCAATACAAATAACACTGAATTTTTCTCAAGATTTGCAGTTTATATTACAAATATAGATATTTTCTTCAACAGCATCTAAGGTTTTACTTAATGTCATGTCAGGCACTTGTTTTTTGACGTAATAAGTGCATATGGAATATTACTGCTTTTATAATTATTAACAAACAGTAGTATTTCCATTATAAGATAAAAAACAAAACGACCCAATGAAGAAGCTGTAGTTTTCAGTTTAAAAACAGTTTTAATCCAAAAAAAGGAAGCACAAGCGCTTTCATAGGTACAAATCCCACTTCTTCAGAAGCTAACAACTGTTCAAACAGTAATGGTTTAAATACATATGCAGAAACACCTAAAGTAATTAAGTAGTGACATCACCTTAATGCTGCACTCATGTTAAAATGTTCAAGACAAGGATATTATACATCTACGTGCGTATATTTGATTAAACATTTAAATACAGTTCTTAAGTTTTAAAAAATTTAAAAAGATATAAAACATTGCAATACATACTCTACAAAATATGTATAACTATTTACTATATATACCTAGTGCACATATTTTCACCTAGTTCATAGGGTCATACTAGGCTATCTGCCCTAGGGCATTTATAAGCCTAGCCAGAGTGTGTTTGGCTTTCGCCACCCATTTTAAGTGAATTTTGCTATGCCCTTTTTCGAGGTTAGTATACTGTGCCTCTGTCTAACAGTGACACAGAAGTGATACCTGGGGTAAACCTACGATCTCCCATCCACTCATCAGGATTCCTCTTGAAGAGAGTCAATGAGGGACTCTACCTAACCTGGACTGGGATTTTATTCCAGAGTGAAGGGAGCCTCTGGGTTATGAATCTGTCCCTCCAGCATGTCCTATTTATTTCAGTGCTGAGGTTCAAGTCTCTCGAGCGCATAGCTCGATGGGATTTTGATTTTCTGAGGTGTAGCATGTCCATTAATTCCGGGTTGGACATGGCTTTATACGTCAGGCACAGATCGCCTGTGAGCAGGCAGTATGTCACTGAGAAGAGCTGGAGTTTCTTTAACCGGGCAGCATATGGCATCTGTTTGAGCCCTTTGATCCTCTTGGTGAGGTACTTTTGGGGTCTTTCCAGTTGCTGCAGGTGTCTGGTAAGGTGCATCCCAAAAGGGGCATTGTACTCAATTATGGGCCTGATGAGGGATGAGTAAAGAGGCACGATGATCTCCCCTGATCTAGATGTGAATCCCTTCATGATTAGGTGGGCTATATAAAATGTTTTTCTAACCACTTTGGCCACGTGGTTGTCAAATGAGAGATTGCTATCAACTTGGGCACCCAGTTCCCTAATTACTTCTTCCGTACTTAATGGATTACCACCTATGTGGTAATTTGTGGGCACTTTGTTTTTGCCAAAGGGGATGACTATACACTTTTTGGCGTTTAGCTTGAGGCCATGGCTCTGGCACCAGTTGTCTGTTTCTATGAGGCCCTTTTGTAGGATGCTTGTGTCGGCTGGAGAGTCTATTATGGCGCCCAGTTTGCAGTCATCTGCGAACTTGGTCAGCCACAGTCCTTCCGTGTTAGCCTGTATCTCCGAGAAATATATACCGAACAAGAGAGGTCCCAGGACTGAGCCTTGTGGGACGCCACTTGTAACTGGTTTGGAGTCTGACATGGCTCCAGCAATTCTAACCATGTGGGTTCTGTCCTTGAGCCAGTTTGCAACCCATCTAGTGACATAGGGTTTATATTTAAGCTGGTGAGCTTATCTATAATGCCAGTGGGGTATTGTATCGAAGGCTTTTGCAAGGTCCAGGTAGGCTGTGTGGACCACCTTCCCCTCGTCAATGGCCTTGGTGACTGTTTCAAAGAAATCGACCAGGTTTAAGAGGCAGGATCTGCCCTTAACAAAGCCGAACTGGGTAGGATCCAGTGTCTGTAGGTCCCCAATATCTTTATTTATGAGGTCCATGATGATCCTTTCCATAGCTTTAGAGACCAAGCTAGTCAAGCTTATGGGGCGATAGTTTCCAGGATCCATTGAGGCACCAACTTTGTGGAGAGGGACCACTGTTGCTGTACGCCACTCTTTGGGTACATATCCTGTAGTAAGGCTGAGATTGAACAGTAATTTTATGTTTGGGTTTAGTTCTTCTTGGAGTTCATGTAGGACGCAGCCCGGGACACCGTCTGGTCCCATTGTTGCTGTGTTTTTTGCTTTGGAGAAGGGCGGTTCTTACCTGAGCATCTGAGATGTCAGGGGAGCAGCACTCTGCTGGGATAGATATTTGCCCTTTTGGTGGGGAAGGGGGGGGATGTTTGCACTGAACCTGTCAGCTAGGATGTTGGCAATGTCTGTGGGTTCGGTGTATTTTTTGTCATTTTGGACTAATTCTGAGTATATCTGGGAATTCCCACCCAGGTTCCTAACATAACTAAAGAAAGCCTTGTGATTATCCTTAGTGTCCTGTGCAATTTTTCTCTCGAAGCTGGCCTTAGACGATTTTATGAGTGCCCGTAGTTTTTTTGCCAATACTGATCAGAGATGCCTTCCCTTTTTGGGATTTTGCTCTATCATGTAGTAGCTTCCTCCTTCTATTGTATAGTTTGTTTATGGCTGGGGTCCACCAGACAGGACGCCTAACTTTGGAGGATTGGGTCTTGGCTTTATTTGGGATTGCATGATCCATGCATTCCTGAAGGTGTTCATAGAATGTGTTTATAAAGGATTCTGCAGTCTGGGCCGTATTTTCCACAGGCCCGGGGGCTTTGAAGGATTCCACCTCGGTTTTGAGGAGTGTGAAAATTTTATGTGGGGAAAACTGATAGGTGCTTAAAAGATAGAATCAGGGAGCATCTTTACCACATTAATAAGAAGGATAATTTAAGTGCATTAGCTAAACATGTGAATGAAACTGATTTTGAACACACATTTAAGTTTTTAGTTATTAGTACGGCATATGAGAATATATGGGGTGGTAACATACCAAATGTCACAGAAAACTTAGAAGCAGAATGGATAGTAAGGTTGAGAGCCAATGCTGATTTTTGGAATGAATGAATATGTTCCTCTCAAGCCTTTACTAAAGAAAAGACCTTTCACTAGGTGAAAATATGTGCAATAGGTATATATAGTAAATAATTATACATATTTTGTAGAGTATGTATTGCAATGTTTTATATCTTTTTACATTTTTTAAAACTTAAGTACTGTATTTAAATGTCTAGTCAAATATACGCAAGTAGATGTATAATATCCTTGTCTTGAACATTTTAACATGAGTGCAGCATTAAGGTGATGTCACTACTTAATTACTTTAGGTGTTTCTGCATATGTATTTAAACCTTTACTGTTTGAACAGTTGTTAGCTTCTGAAGAAGTGGGATTTGTACCTACGAAAGTGCTTGCACTTCCTTTTTGTGGATTAAAACTGTGTTTTTAAACTGGAAACTACAGCCTCTTCATTAGGTCCTTTTGGTTTTTATCTTATTATTGGATTCTGCTTTGTTCTTGGACTTGACTGCTCACAGAGTGTGGTGAGAGTTTTGTTTTTTGTTATATTTCCATTATAGTGTCTTATAAACCACCATTTTCAGCGAATTGTTCTGTCTTAGCAGTGGTGTTTCACATCATAAACCTCAACAAAATGTAGGTCTCTGTTATAAAAATATGAACATAAATATAAAAATATGAATAAGAAGTGGCAGACATATTAATTTCTTGAAAGTAGTACATCCTAGACTGACAGTCTTAGCATCATTTTGTTAATAACTCTTTGCCCTTTCTAATACTGCCTATCATTAGCTTATAGGTTCATAGGTAGGTACTAGGCTATCTGCCCAAAGGCTTTTATAAGCCTAGCCAGAATATGTTGGCTTTCGCCGCCCCCCTTAGATTAGTTCCCTGTGCCTCTGTCTAGCAGAGCCACTGAAGTGATCCCTGGGGTAAACGTTCTGTTTCCCATCCACTCGTCAATGGTTTCTCTTGAAGAGCGTTAGTGAGGAGCTCTGCCTAATGTAGATTGGAATCTTGTTCCAAAGCATGGGAAGTCTCTGGGACAGGAATCTATCCCTCCAGCACATCCTTTTTATTGTTGTAGTGAGGTTTAGATCCCTAGACCGTGTGGCTTGAGAGGATATGGTTTTCTTTAGGTGGAGCATGTCCATCAATTCTGGGTTGGACATGGTCTTGAATCTCAGGAAGAGAGCACCTCTGAGTAGGTGGTATGCAACCGAGTACAGCTGGTGTTTCTTCAGTCGAGCTTCATAGGGCATCTCTTTGAGGCCAGTGATCCTCTTGGTGAGGTACTTCTGTGGTCTTTCCAGCTGTTGCAGGTGTCTTGTAAGGTACATCCCAAATGGGGCGTTGTACTCTATGATGGGTCTGATGAGTGATGAGTAGAGGGGCACAATGACCTCTTTTAATCTGGATGCGAATCCTTTTGTGATTAGGTGGGACACATCAAAGGATTTTTTAACCACTTTGGCAATGTGATTATCAAAGGAGCGATTACTATCTACTTGGGTCCCCAGATCCCTTATTACGTCTTCCGTATTTAGGGGACTACCACCTATGTGGTAGTTTGTGGGTACTTTGTTTTTTCCAAAAGGGATGACTATGCACTTTTTGGCATTTAGCTTGAGGCTGTGATTTTGACACCAGGTATCTGTCTCAGTGAGACCCTTTTGGAGGATGTCTGTGTCAGCCGGAGAGTCAATTATAGCCCCTAGTTTGCAGTTGTCTGCGAATTTGGTCAGCCATAGTCCTCCTGTGCTTGCCTGTACCTGTGAGAAATATATGCCGAACAGGAGGGGTCCTAGGACTGAGCCCTGGGGAATGCCAATTGTAACTGGTTTAGAGTTGGACCTAGCTCCTGCAACTCTCACCATGTGGGTTCTGTCCATTAGCCATTTGGCAGACCATCTTGTGACGTAGGGGTTTATTTTCAGGCTGGTGAGCTTGTCTATAATACCAGAATGGTGAATGGTGTCAAAGGCCTTTGCAAGGTCTAGGTAGGCTGTGTGTACCACCTTTCCCTCATCTATAGCCTTGGTAACTGTCTCAAAGAAGTCCACCAGGTTTAGGAGGCATGATCTGCCCTTAACAAAGCCGAACTGGGTAGGGTCCAGTGTTTGGAGGTTCCCAATGTCTCTGTTAATGAGTTCCATGATGATGCGCTCCATAGCCTTGCAGACCAAGCTAGTCAGGCTTATAGGGCGATAGTTCCAGGGGTCTGTTGTGGCTCCACCTTTGTGAAGCGGAATAACCATTGCTGTACGCCACTCTATGGGTACATAGCCTGGGGAGAGACTGAGTTTGAACAGTGTGTTTAGGTGAGGGGTTAGTTCATCTTTGAGCTCGTGTAGGACACAGCCTGGGACACCGTCCGGTCTCATTGATGCTGTGTTTTTGGCTTTGGAGAGTTCTGTTTTAATCTGAGTGTCTGTGATTTCATGGGCTGTACAGTCTTCTAGTATGGTTATGGGCCCTTTTGAGGGTGAGGGGGGGAGAAGTTTGCACTGAAACTGTCTGCCAAGATGTTGGCGATATCGGTCGGTTCAGTGTATTTTGTGCCATTCTGCACTAACTCCGAGCAGATGTTCATCGTGTTTCACTGTTGCAGTCATTACTCTTGGGTTATCCTGCTGGCAGGCTACCGCAGTCGGCCAGAATTCCAAAGTCTAGGTCCGGCATCGGTTGCTGTCGACTCTTCTCTGACATCAGTGCACCAGGGGTATAAAAGATGCAGCTGACACCATTTTTTCAGTCTTTCTTGCCGCGTGGTGCCCGAAGCAAAAGCAGTACGCAAGTGCCGGTCGGCCGACTCCTGAGATTTTCAAATCAGAATTTCAGAACCGAAGTCTTCATTAAAGCCAAGTACCCCATTGGGGAAACTTTTTTCTTACTCCAGACCGATGTCAGAAAAAGTTAGCAATTGTATTTCTTGTGGGAAGCAAATACCTCATAAGGATTTTCACTCTTACTGTATTCTTTGCCTAGGCCCTGATCACAATGTTGCTAGCTGTTTGTTTTGTGCTAGATTCAACCAACGCACTATCAAGTGTCGGTTCTATTTTGCATTTCATTACTTTGGCCGAAGATTTAATTATATAATACCGGCGGAACAGCCGACAACCGGAGTTTACAAAAAACGCAAGGACAAGGATAGGCATCCGAGGTCCAAAACAGACGATGAAGCCTCTTCTAGGCCAGTCGCCATTTCGCCGGTTCTCAGTGAGGTGCTTTTGCAGCCCCTGGTGCCTGCAACCTCAGAGCCACAGGCCGCTACCGACTCCTATGTGGAGCCGACTGGGCCTCTGGAAACTCATCGGCTTCTGAGGGTGTTTTCAGACCTACACAACTATATGTTAAGCCATCTTCAGCTTCAAAGACAAAGACTAAAGCACTAAAGACAAAGAAACAAGTACAGCATTCTCCTATTCAGACTTCCATGCCTAAAAAACAGATGCTCAAAATGGCCGAAGACCTAATTACTTTGATCAGGGGCTCCCATCCCCCTCCTGATAAGAGGCCTAGGCAAGAGACAGAGTATGATTCTTCTGATCAGGTATCTATTTCCTTTGATTCCTCTTCTGAACAGGATTACTCCATGCTTCTTTATGCAGATTCTGATGCTGAAGAATCCATTCCTTCAGCCTCTCCTCATGAGGATTATTCTTTTGGGGAAACACTGCATACTATGAGGGAACATTTCCACTGGGAGAGCCAAGATTTTTCTGAGTCTAAGAAAAGGCTCAGAGACTTCCTGCTACTTCTCAGCACAGACCCCTTGCTGTTCCACCTGTTCTAGACATTGTAGATGATGTATTTTGAGAGTCCGGACTGTCCCCTGACTCTTTACCCCCTGCACCTGCTAAGCCAGACAGATACTACAGGGTCCCAGATTCTCATAAATTCCTATATAAAAACCCCGCAGCAGACCCAGAAACTATATCTCAGGGTCCCAAGGGGGTTAAAGCTTCCACTGCAAAAAACCCTGTCCCCTCAGATAGGGATTCTAGGGCTCTAGACAGATGGAGGAAAAAAGTTTACACTTCTGCCACCCTGGCTGTAAGGGCTTTAAATTGTCAATTTTATATGCTTAAATATCAGCAATATTTAATGTCACTACTTAAACAAAAAATGTTGACAAATACTGAATGTTCAGAGAACAAGGAATTGCAGGATTTATTGCATGCAACTGAACAAGTGGAAAAGCATACTTTACAATGTGGTTATGATTCACTGGAGGCCTCTTGCAGGGCCGCTGTTACAGGTTCTGTTATTAGAAGGCATGCTTGGTTAAAGGAACAATCTGCCTGATCATGTTAATGCAAAATTATTAGATGCACCATTACAGCATGATACTTTGTTTGCTACCAAAGCAGAAGAGGTGTTGAAAAAAATGGAGGATAAAGCAAAATTCATGCAGACCGTCAAAGATTTCTTACAGGTACAGCCACCCAGGTTTAGCAGGAACTGGCCTTCTAAAAATTGGTCCTTTCCAGTCTCAGACAGACCACAAAGAGGCAGATACAGGCGTCCCAGAGGCAGATCTCAGCCCCAAGGCTCATACAAACCTAAACAATGGGGTGCTCCTGCCTCCAAAAGCAGAGAAGACGAATCACAGCCTTACAGGAAACAGTCCCAATTACTTTCCTGTACCAGTTCCAAGCAGTTTCCTTTTGACAGCCCCCTTAGGGGGAAAACTAGCACTTTTTTCATCAAATTGGGAAATGGTTACCCAAGACAAATGGGTTCTGAACGTAGTGTCCCAAGGCTACAGGTTCCATTTTCACACTCTACCAAGATCAAAGGGCATGCCAGACCTGCCACACAATCAATGGGCAGAGGCACAAAAACAAATTACAGCCCTCATGGACATGAGGGCCATTCAGCAAGTACCACAACAAGAGCAGGGGCAAGGATTTTACCCCAGACTTTTCCTAGTACCCAGGAAGGACAAAACCTGGAGACCAGTTCTGGACCTGTCTGTACTAAGTACGTTTCTGGAAGTTCCAAAATTCAAGATGTTGACTCTTCAGCAGCTACTGCCCATGCTGGGCAAGAGGGATTGGCTCGTAACTTTGGACCTAAAAGAGGCATACCTGCATGTCCCAATCAGACAATCTTGCAGAAGATACTGCAGATTCATAGCTGCCTCAATGCATTACCAATTCTCTGCACTGCCCTTTGGCTTATCTACTGCGCCCAGGGTCTTTACAAAATGCCTGGCATCAGTAATTGCGTTTTGCAGACAAAAAGGAATTCGACTGTATCCCTACTTGGACGACTGCCTGATTCAAGCAGAGAACAAAGACGCTCTTCTACAGCATCTGGCGTTTGTAAAAAGATTACTAATTGCCCTAGGGTACACAGTAAACAAAAAGAAATCAAAACTAGTGCCCTCTCAAGAGATAATATTCCTGGGTGCAAGCTTAAATACAACTGCCCAGATGGCTTATCTCACGCCAGACAAACAAAAACAACGGACTACTTACTTCAGGAAATTGGCAACAAAAACCCACTTATCTGCAAGGAAAATCCTGCAGGCCTTGGGTTTCGTGGCATCCTGCATTCTACTAATTCCATATGCCAGACTGCATATGAGGAAACTACAGTGGTATCTGAAAAGTGTTTGGACTTAGCATTGCCACAGCCTGGAGACAGTAATTGCACTCATTCCTGACTACAACAGGAGTTTCGATGGTGGGCAGAAGCCTGTCACCACAACAAGGGTCTGCCATTCAGTTTACCCACAGCCAGACAGACACCGACAATGGATGCATCAGATTATGCCTAGGGGGCCCATATGGCAGGAAAGTGTATTCAGGGCACATGGCCTGCAAACCAGATGCATCTTCACATCAATCAAAAAGAGATGCTAGCTGTTCAAAATGCCGTGACAGCTTTCAAGGACTTGCTTCATCCAGGACAATTACTGATAAAGACAGACAACACTACGGTCATGTGGTACATAAGCAGGGAAGTACTCATTCCTACCCCCTCTGCAGACAAACAATGACCTTATGGGACACAGCATTGGCTTTTCAAGTTTGCCTGCAAGCACAATTCCTGCCAGGAAAAACAAACACTCTGGCAGACGGGTTAAGCAGAAACCTCATGGATCCCCACAAATGGAAACTGGATCCACAAGTCTTCAGGATGATAATAAGGAAATGGGGGTGCCCAGACATAGATCTATTTGCCTCCCCTCACAACTGTCAATTGCAGAGATTTTGCACAAGGATTTACCACAAGCAAGCATGGAAAGTGGACGCCCTATCATTCAGCTGGAAAAAATCTAACAGTATAGGCTTTTCCCCCACTACCTCTCCTTCCCAGAGTACTCCTAAAGGTCAGACAAGAGAAGCCAAAAATGATTCTGATTGCACCAGACTGGCCACACCAGCACTGGTACCCAATCCTAAAGAGCTTGTCTCAAGGTCCAGCATGGATATTGCCTCAAATTTCTCACTTGCTGACCAACAAAACAATCAGATCCTGCACAGCCAACTCTGGACCTTAAATCTGGCAGCATGGTGGATAATGTAGCCATTCAGAAAACTCCTCTATCAAAAGCTGTTATGGATGTTATCTTTATAGGCCAGGAGACCCAGTACCAGAAAATCTTATGCAGAAAAATGGAAAAGATTCTTTGCTTGGAACCAGGAACAAGGCATTGACATGTCTGTGCCAAATATTCCTCAAATTTTACAATACCTAACTGAGATGCTGAACAAAGGCCTTTCTTTCTCATCAATTAAGATTCATGCCTCTGCCATTTCTGCACATTACAATACGGAACCACCTATCTTTTCTCATCCTTTAATAAGGCAGTACCTCAGAGGGGCCAAAAACATTAGGCCTCCAAGGAGAGCACCAGTTCTGTGCTGGGACCTCAATTATGTTTTGGAAAAACTCACACTGCCTCCTTTCGAGCCAGCATCAACAGTGGGTATTAAATTCTTATCCTGGAAAACAGCTCTGCTCCTAGCCATAACCTCTGCAAGGCCAGTCTCGGAGTTACAAGCACTCATGCCTGTGGAACCTTTCATCATTTTTCATCCAGACAGGGTTTCTCTGAGGACAAATCCTACATTTATGCCTAAGGTGGTGTCCAATGTGGCCCTCAATCAAATCATTCACTTGCCTACCTTTTACCCAAATCCATAGAACAAGGGTGAGAAAATTCTGCATTCTTTGGACATACACAGGCAGTTACGCTTCTACTTGGACAGAACTAAAGCTTTCAGAAAGACTGAGCAACTTTTAGTGTCATACACTGCAGAATCACAGGGAAAGGCTATCTCAAAACAGGCTATTTCTAAATGGATAGGCCATTGCATCCGTTTCTGCTATTCTCAACATGGCAAGTCAGTGCCTAAGGGCATTAGGCCTCATTCTACCAGAGCAGCAGTCACTTCAGCAGCCTTCCTCAGAGGAGTACCAACCAAAGAAATCTTAAAGGTTGCAACTTGGAGTTCAGTGCACACCTTTACAAAGCACTACCACTTGCCTCTCTTTAAGTCCAGAGCATGCTTCACCACTGCAGTTCTGCAGGGCCTCATAGCCTCTCCTAATCCTATTTAGCCCAGCCACCCATCCTCAGCTTTGGGATTCAACCCAAGAGTAATGACTGCAACAGTGAAACACTATGAACATAGTACAGTTGTGTACCTACCATAAATGTAGATGTTCGAGTGTATTCACTGTTGCAATCCAGGTTACCCACCCACCATCCCCCTTCTCTTTGCTGGGACTTATCTGCACTTCTCTATCCTATACAACCTTTTTGGTGTATTTGCTTTTAGATGAAGGAAATGTTATTTTTGTGCATGCATTTCTTATTGCTATATTTTTCAGCCTACCTATTTGGGGCACCTGACATCTGGGGCAAGAAAAATTGAAGAAAATGACGTCGGCTGCAACTTTTATACCCCTGGCGCACTGACATCAGCGAAGAGTAGACAGCAATAGACACCGGACCTAGACTTTGGAATTCTGGCCGACTGCGGGTAGCCTGCCAGCAGGATAACCCAAGAGTAATGATTGCAACAGTGAATACACTCGAACATCTACATTTATGGTAGATACACAACTGTACTATCTGAGCATTGCCACTTAGATTCTTGACATAGCTAAAAAATGCCTTGTGGTTATCTTTGGAGTCCTTGGCAATTTTTCTTTCGAAGCTCACCTTGCATGATTTTATGAGGGATCGTAGTTTCTTGCTGATACTGATCAGGGATTTTTCCCTTCTTGGGATTTTACTTTTTTCTGTACTAGTTTCCTGGCAGGGGTCCACCAGACTGGTTTCCTTTTCTTGGAGGAGTGAGTCTTCGTTTTGCTTGGGATAGCACGATCCATGCATTCTTGGAGGTGCCCGTGGAATGCATTAATAAAGGATTTTGCAGCTTGGACAGCGTTATCCTTTAACATGGGGGTTTGAAACTTTCCACCTCAGTCTTAAGTAATGTGAAGTTTGCTTTTGAAATGTTTTTCATGGTGGTTTCCTTGTCCGGGGGTGGGTGCAAAATGTGGATATTTAAAGTGATTTGCTTATGATCAGAGCTAACCAGCGAGGGGTTGACCTCCAGTGTGGAACACTGGTCGCCCATGTTGGTGATGACCAGATCCAATATGTTGCCACCTCTGGTTGGAGTGTTGACCAGTTGATCCAGGGTGTTTGAGTTTATAAATTCTAGGAAATGTTGGGCAAGGGAGTTAGTACTTGAGTAGTTCTCCCAGTTAATGTTTGGATAATTGAAATCACCCAATATTAGGGTGTTTGGTAAGACCTTTATGTTTCCCAGTGTTTCCAGAAACACGGAATGGGGGTCCTGGGACATGGTGGGTGATCTATCGCAAGCTACAATTCGAATTGCAGTTTTGCCCATTGTTAATTGCACGTGGATGATCTCTGAAGCATCATGCTGTGCCACTAACCTGGAGGTGTGGGTATCCTTGATGAATATGGATACGCCTGTGCATTTTGTATTTCAGTCCGGGTTCTGTGGCTGAAATGTATGGTATGCGTTTTAGCCTGGTAGTGCTGTGGTGCTGTCTGGAGCCTTAAACCAGGTTTCTGTTACTGCACATATATCGATTTTCTCCATACTGAGAAGTGCCTTGAGTGCGTGCATTTTGAGGTTTAGACATCTGGCATTGATTAGCATTACCCTCAGTTTTTTGCTACTTGTGCTATTTACAGCGGTGGGTTTGTCTTTTGAGCCTTACCTAAAAAAGGCTCTATGGGGGTGGCAAGAGCCTTGGCCAGTATTCGAAAGCCCAAGGGTGACAGGTGTAAGCCGTCTCTAGCGAAGCAGCGTGGCTTGTCGAGCATGTCATCCCAGGTGGACAGACACTGGATCCCCTTTGAATGACATCAGAAACTTAGCCAGTTGTTGAAATTGATAATTTTTTCTTTATATAGTGGTATCATTCTTGGTGAGTGCAGGATGCTACTCAGGGTCAGGGTCATACTGGCCTGGGTTACGTGATCAGGGAGTTCTTCCATGTCTCTCTTCATGTAGTCCAGGGAGGTGTGGCTCAGGTCATTCACACCAACATGGACAATGACAGAGTCATATTTGTACTTGTTACGAAGTGACCTGAGTGCTTGTGTTATGTGGCGGATCCTGGCACCCGACAGGCAGCTAACAGTAACCTTCTCCTTATTCAGCCTAGTAAGTGGGACGTCAGTATGCCTGACTATAGAGTCACCTATTACTAGTATGTTAGGTATGTTATTTTGCCTTAAGGGCTGTGATTGCGTGGCACACTGGTTTTGTGAAGTATGTGTTTCATGGTTTTTGTTGGGGGGGTGGAGGTTGCTTGGATGTCTGCTTTGGAGGCCTCTGTTGCTTTTGCAGATTTGAGTGCTTAAGTTGAAAGTTTGTCTAGTTCCAAGGGAAAATTAGAAGAGGAGACTTTGTGGAGTCGGGAATAGTTATACCCTAGCTAACCGGCGCTGCCCGTTGTGCAATACCAGGCAAATGCATTTTTTATAACAGGGAAATGAAAGAGATAGAAATTAGCTCAAAATGGCCAATCAACTACTAATTTCTGGGTTGAAACCACTCCTCCAGGGACAGATAGGCTGCTCAAAAGCTCCCCTCTCTCACAGGTGAACAGTGAAACTTCCTTCTATGCAAGTAAGGTATGGGCAAACACAGAGATTTGTAACACAGCCCTGAATTCAGCACTAACCTGAAAATTGAACTGTACTAGCTTACAAAGGCGGGAAACAAGTATTTTTTTTTTTCCAGAAAATAAACCACATGCAATCAAAAAACACTTTAAATGCACAGAAAGGGATACTTCTTGTTATATATCTTAGATCAGAGTTGTAGTCAATGCCCCTAGTAATAAGTAGGAAGTAACACAAATACAGTAAAAGCAAATGAATAAAGTACAATTTTTTATATATGTATAAAACAATAGAAAATGAACAAACTGATTTAAACAAGTTACCCAATTAACCAGAAAAAAGCTCAAAACTGAGCCCTGTTCCAGCAGTCTTCAATCAGACAAGTTCTAACTGCACACTCCTGCCACTAGGGTGCAGGGAAACCTTCTCCAAAAAACGATGGCCTGGATCAGTGCTCAAGTTATACAAACAAAGCTAGATTCAGCAGGCCTGAATCTGATCTATGCTACAGCAACAAGGCGCACCAATTTCAGAAAGAAACAGTTCAAATAAGCAGGCACAATAAGCCTGTGACCAGAAATACCCAGCTCAAAAGGGCAGAATCCAGCCTCTCCTCCCACAAGAGTGCAGACCACAAACCTTCTTAATGTAGAAAAACTGGCCTGAAGCCCAAGTGCTTAAACCCAAACTAATACAATTTTAGAATAGCAGACACTTATAACTTATAAGTTGCTTAGTTAAAGAAACCAGACTCAAAAAAGTTCTGGCTGCCATCGGGCAGTATGGATGTGAACTTGAAGTATACAAAAAAGGTGTTTTAACTTCAGTGAGTTAAGGATGACTCTGGTTCAAGTCCCACCAACTTAGCTTGTGTGATACAAAACTGTGTAGGAATGAATGAGTGAGCAGTCAGTGTTAACTCACAAGGGATGGAGTTTGTGAGCTTCTGCTGCAGGAGTACTTATCATGCAGAAACCAAGAACTGCATTATAATGGGCAAAGGCCTGTTATGCAACACGTGCAGGAGGGAAGTTCAGAATGTTTGAACCCTCCAAATAGTGCCTAGCACTTCAGTGAGTCATAGTGGCTGTGTAGAAATATGCACCCACAGTGACTCAGCATAGTGGGCACTGTACCAGTCTGTCTGACTAATGGAGGGAAGACACAATGTAAGGAGCATTAAAAAAAAAAAAAAAAATCTGTATCCCCTTCTGTAATCCATGGCTGCTGCCTCCCTCTCTCACCTTCAGATGGAGGGGTTATAAAACTGACAAACCAGTTAAGAGGATCCCAGGTCCCACTCCTATTGTTGATTAACTTCATAAAAGCTACTTATCTTTGAATCCTTGCGACACAATAACATTCGTCTGACCTTGAATAAAGAACTGAAATGTTTACATTACTTGTTTGGCTGTGATCCTTTAACTAAAACCAGGCAAGTTGACTCTTCAGGTTTTGGAACCAGATGAACACATTTCTCATAGGACTACAGTTGCACAGCATAAATGCTGCAAAGGATAATCATAGGGGCTATAAGGCCTTTTCTGCTTTAGTATCCTAATATATTCCGATAAGGGATGAGTCTTACTGATACGAGGGAGATGGAGAGGCCAAAGATGCATTAGAAATCTAGCAAAGATAGCTCTTAATTATTCTTTAATGACACTATATAAAGATAAAGTGATTATTTCTTCTGTGGTGACATTATACAGGATATTAATTCCAAGCATAAAAAACATTTAATATGCAAACAGTCTATGTGCAATATATATGTGACAAGCAGATACTAAATATAACTTGCATGGCATGGGTAAAGATGTTACAGTACAGATGTTAAGAATAAGTAAAACTGAGGTAAGGAGTGTGAAACTTTAGTCAGTAGGGAAATAGTAGGTGGCTAGAAAAGGGAGAGAGGCATTGTATAGCTGAGGAGTCAAGGATAGTGGGGCTCAGAATGCTAGGATACATACCGACGCAGAACACCGTTATAAGAGAGTGGTGCACAGTATTTGAAGGAGATGGATAAAGTGGGAAGGTCAGAAATAAATTGAAATGGAATATGGGGTTTAAGGTAGATGGGGGTATGAAATGACAAAAGAACATTGACATTAGTAGTGCATTGTAATTGTAACAAACCTTACTTACATCCCTGACAACAGAAGCAGCATATGAGTATCTCTAATAGACTCCTGGTTCAAACACTCAAATCCAACAACTCAGCTGGGGACTCTGTTTTCCAACTCTGTTGGCAAAGCATGGAACTTTCTCCCAGCAGTACTGACTCTAGAATCCTCTTTAACCCTATTCAAAAATCATCTCAAAAAGTACTTTAAAACACACTGGTTATGCCCTTGCTCTAATCCTGACTAGTACCTTCTCTATAATATAAGTGCTTTATTCACAATTTTTTTTTATTCAATCTACCCTCTTTACTCTTTGATTGATGAATTGTATAAACTGCTAGCGTAATCCTGAGACTGTAATCTGTATGTAATTAGTATCTACTATATGTATAAGCTGCCTGCTCGATCTGTGTCTGTTACCTATATGTATTGTACCAACTTGTTTGCTTTTTCTCTGTGCTTGTTTTGAAGCATTTCTTCCTGGGCCTCCACTGAAAATGGACATGTATCCAGTCGGGCTATCTCGGTCAACAAATGTAAAATAAACAAATATGTATGCGGTGGAGTGGTTACTAACTAAAAAGCAAATTTAATTTTTTTTGCCAATTTTTAACTGCAGCATGATAATTCTGTTTCTTTCTGCTGTATACTGCATGTTCCAGTCCTCAAAATTCTGTTGGAAAATTGCTTCTGTAGAACAAATGACAGATGCATGAATTAACTGTGTTTTCTCCATTTTTAATTTCTCCAAGTCTTTTGGGTTTCTAACACCGTGATTGGAATGGGCCCCATTCCTAAGTCAAAATATGATTCAAGTTCATGAAGTTAGTATTGTTTCAATCTTTGATGTTAGCCAGAAGTGCTCTTCACAGCACCTGAAAAGTACCCAGTAATGACTCCTCCTACAATTCATATGGAGTTACATGTAAAGACAACATATCTAAGTATGATTGCAAATTATTTTTTTTTTTTATAAGACTCGTTGCATCTACTACTATTGGAACCTTCTGGGTATCCTTCCACATTGCCCTCATTTCTGCCTGCAAATCCTGGTATTTCATGACTTTGTGTCTCTTTGTACATAAGACACTCTAGTCACTGGGTGTAGCAGTTTAAATGATTGGTGGTGCTGTTGTCTTCTTTTAATGGACTACTATATCTGGTTTTCTCACATCTACTTTTTGAACTGTTGGTAATGGGTGATCATTTTCAGTAATGCTTTGTAACTCATGTTTCCAGTGTTTTTCATCTACTTCAGTATTATAATGCTTGCACAGTCCCCAGTGCAATAGTTTTGCCACATTATTATGCTTTCTGCATACAGTTCTTCTACCATTAGTATATCACATTAGTCCTGTGACTGCTTCTGATTCCATTTTACAAAACCTACATTTGTCTGTTTCTCCCACATGTTCAATGGACTTTGTAAACCAATGTGTATGTAGTCCACTATCTTGGGCTGCCAATATTGTTAACTTTTCATCTTTTGGCTTAAATTCACCTCTCCTTAACCATTCCATTCCTGTGTTCAATAATGATCTATATGAGGTTGTTCAAAGAGTTTTCTATACTTGCAACTATATTTATGCATTTTCCACGTTTCTTGCCTTTTCATCGAAGCCTTCACCTTATACTCATTCTTTTGTTTTTTGGCACATTCAGTTGTTGTCTGATTTTTATCTACTTCTGGTTTGATTTCCTTTCCAGCTTGACACCGATATGCTTCTAAACTAAGCAGGGAAGTCATCTTAGACTTTTCCTCATATTTCAAAACTTTCACTGCGTTTGGGTCTTGTGAAGTCAGCAGATATGTATGCAGTCCTACGATTTCAGATCTGTACACGTAATCAATTTTGAGAAGGTCTATAACTCCTTCAGAGCTGGGACTGTATAGTTTTGGTACACAATGATATATAAAAATCGTTTGAGCAGGAAGCATCCTTCTTGTTTTCCTGTTCACCTGACATTTTAGGTTCAGTCATTTACTCCAAAACTGTAAGTTAGGACAGGAAGCGCAAATTGGTTTATAGCTTGGTCTTTGTTCTTAGATGTCAAAACTGTTTTCAGTATTAATTTTAGTCTTCTAAAATATTCATTAAAAAATGTTATTCACATTTTTTCATATTTTATTGCTGATCCTTCATCAGTTCCCAAATATTTATACATTCCCTCATGCTCAAGTTCTTCTATATCACATTCCTTTCCCATATTGATGGTTTCTTGTTGCTGAAGCTTTCCTGCTTTAGAGGTGGCTTTTGCATATTTATCAAGACCAAATGACATTCTTATATCTTATGAAAAAGTTTTGACCACTTGCAGTTGTGCTTTCAGTTCCTCATCTGATTAACTGTACACATTAAATCACCTACAAAAGGAAGAACAGAAGTCTTTACACTCTGTTGTTTTCTGGGAGCCAAGTTGTAGCTGTGACCTAATCTGTTATTTTATTTTTTTATTTATTTTACATTTGTTAACCGGGCTAGTCTAACTGGATATATTTCCATTTTCAGTAGAGGCCCGGAGAGAAAAGCTCCATTGGCAACAAAAAATTGAAATATAACAAATTAAAAATTAAAAGTCAGTATTAATACATAGTAAATGAACTGATTTCAATAGAAGATTATTAAAAAGACAGGAAGTAATAAGAATACTAAAAAAATACAGTAGTATTAATAAAGTAAAGTAGGTATTTACAATAGTAAAGGTGACAATATGTACAAGATAATTTAATATTCAGTAAGATAAATGTAGACTATCAGTACATCAAACAGGATGGAGACTTTCAGAGCATCAAGTAGGATAGATTACGCCAGTATGTTGAATTCTATTAAGCAGTTACAGTCCTACTTCAATGAATATGAAATAAGTAGAGTTGAAAGTTTGTCGAAATGAAAGAGATAGAAATTAGCTCAAAATGGCCAATCAACTACTACTCACAGGTGAACAGTGAAACTTCCTTCTATGCAAGTAAGGTATGGGCAAACACAGAGATTTATTCAGCACTAACCTGAAAATTGAACTGTACTAGCAAAACACTTTAAATGCACAGGGATACTTATTGTTATATATCTTAGATCAGAGTTGCAGTCAATGCCCCTAGTAATAAAGTAGGAAGTAACACAAATACAGTAAAAGCAGATGAATAAAGAAAACAATAGAAAACAAACAAACTGATTTAAACAAGTTACCCAATTAACCAGAAAAAAGCTCAAAACTGAGCCCTGTTCCAGTAGTCTTCAATCAGACAAGTTCTAACTGCAAACTCCTGCCAGTAGGGTAAAATGGCCTGGATCAGTGCTCTAGATATACAAACAAAGCTAGATTCAGCAGGCCTGAATCTGCTCTATACCAATTTCAGAAAGAAACAGTTCAGATAAGTAGGCACAATAAGCCTGTGACTAGAAATACCCAGCTCAGAAGGGCAGAATCCAGCCTCTCCTCCCACAAGAGTGCAGACCACAAACCTTCTTAATGTAGAAAAACTGGCCTGAAGCCCAAGAGCTTAAACCCAAACTAATACAATTTTAGAATAGCAGACACTGATAACTTATAAGTTGCTTAGTTAAAGAAACCAGACTCAAAAAAGTTCTGGCTGCCATCGGGCAGTATGGATGTGAACTTGAAGTATACAAAAAAGGTGTTTTAAGCTTCAGTGAGTTCAGGATGACTCGGGTTCAAGTCCCACCAACTTAGCTTGTGTGATACAAAACTGTGTAGGAATGAATGAGTGAGCAGTCAGTGTTGACTCGCAAGGGATGGAGTTTGTGAGCTTCTGCTGCAGGAGTACTTTCATGCAGAAACCAAGAACTGCATTATAATGGGCAAAGGCCTGTTATGCAGCACGTGCAGGAGGGAAGTTCAGAATGTTTGAGCCCTCCAAGTAGTGCCTAGCACTTCAGTCAGTCATAGTGGCTGTGTAGAAATATGCACCCACAGTGACTCAGCATAGTGGGCACTGTACCAGTCTGTCTGACTAATGGAGGGAAGACACCATGTAAGGAGCATTAAAAAAAAAACTAAATCTGTATCCCCTTCTGTAATCCATGGCTGCTGCCTCCCTCTCTCACCTTCAGATGGAGGGGCTATAAAACTGACAAACCAGTTAAGAGGATCCCAGGTCCCACTCCTATTGTTGATTAACTTCATAAAAGCTACTTATCTTTGAATCCTTGCAACACAATAACATTCATCTGACCTTGAATAAAGAACTGAAATTTTTACATTACTTGTTTGGCTGTGATCCTTTAACTAAAACCAGGCAAGTTGACTCTTCAGGTTTTGGAACCAGATGAACACATTTCTCATAGGACTACAGTTGCACAACATAAATGCTGCAAAGGATAATCATAGGGGCTATAAGGCCTTTTCTGTTTTAGTATCCTAATATATTCCGATAAGGGATGGGTCTTACTGATACGAGGGAGATGGAGAGGCCAAAGATGCATTAGAAATCTAGCAAAGATAGCTCTTAATTATTCTTTAATGACACTGTATAAAGATAACGTGATTATTTCTTCTGTGGTGACATTATACAGGATGTTAATTCCAAGCATAAAAAACATTTAATATGCAAACAGTCTATGTGCAATATATATGTGACAAGCAGATACTAAATATGACTTGCATGACATGGGTAAAGATGTTACAGTACAGATGTTAAGAATAAGTAAAACTGAGGGTAAGGAGTGTGAAACTTTAGTCAGAAGGGAAATAGTAGTTAGCTAGAAAAGGGAGAGAGGCATTGTATAGCTGAGGAGTCAAGAATAGTGGGGCTCAGAATGCTAGGATACATACCGACGCAGAACACCGTTATAAGAGAGTGGTTAACAGTATTTGAAGGAGATGGATAAAGTGGGAAGGTCAGAAATAAATTGAAATGGAATATGGGGTTTAAGGTAGATGGGGGTATGAAATGACAAAAGAACATTGACATTAGTAGTGTGTTATAATTGTAACAAACCTTACATACATCCCTGACAACAGAAGCAGCATATGAGTATCTCTAATAGACTCCTGGTTCAAACGCTCAAATCCAACAACTCAGCTGGGGACTCTTGTTTTCCACCTCTGTTGGCAAAGCATGGAACTTACTCCCAGCAGTACTGACTCTAGAGTCCTCTCTAACCCTATTCAAAAATCATCTCAAAAAGTACTTTAAAACACACTGGTTATGCCCTTGCTCTAATCCTGACTAGTACCTTCTCTATAATATAAGTGCTTTATTCACAATTGTTTTTTTATTCAATCTACCCTCTTTACTCTTTGATTGATGAATTGTATAAACTGCTAGCGTAATCCTGAGACTGTAACCTGTATGTAATTAGTATCTACTATATGTATAAGCTGCCTGCTCGATCTGTGTGTGTTACCTATATGTATTGTACCAACTTGTTTGCTTTTTCTCTGTGCTTGTTTTGAAGCATTTCTTCCTGGGCCTCCACTGAAAATGGACATGTATCCAGTCGGGCTATCTCGGTCAACAAATGTAAAATAAATATGTATGCGGTGGAGTGGTTACTAACTAAAAAGCAAATTTAATTTTTTTTGATAATTTTTAACTGCAGCATGATAATTCTGTTTCTTTCTGTTGTATACTAAATGTTCCAGTCCTCAAAATTCTGTTGGAAAATTGCTTCTGTAGAACAAATGACAGATGCATGAATTAACTGTGTTTTCTCCATTTTTAATTTCTCCAAGTCTTTTGGGTTTCTAACACCATGACTGGAATGGACCCCATTCCTAAGTCAAAATATGATTCAAGTTCATGAAGTTAGTATTGTTTCAATCTTTGATGTTAGCCAGAAGTGCTCTTCACAGCACCTGTAAAGTACCCAGTAATGACTCCTCCTACAATTCGTATGGAGTTACATGTAAAGACAACATATCTAAGTATGATTGCAAATTCTTTTTTTTTTATAAGACTCGTTGCATCTACTACTATTGGAACTTTCTGGGTATCCTTCCACATTGCCCTCGTTTCTGCCTCATTGCCCTTGTTTCTGCCTGCAAATCCTGGTATTTCATGACTTTGTGTCTCTTTGTACATAAGACACTCTAGTCACTGGGTGTAGCAGTTTAAATGATTGGTGCTGTTGTTGTCTTCTTTGAATGGACTACTATATCTGGTTTTCTCACATCTACTTTTTGAACTGTTGGTAATGGGTGATCCCATATGAGATAAACTTCATCATTTTCAGTAATGTTTGTAACTCATGTTTCCAGTGTTTTTCATCTACTTCAGTATTATAATGCTTGCACAATCCCCAGTGCAATAGTTTTGCCACATTATTATGCTTTCTGCATACAGTCTTTCTACCATTAGTATATCACATTAGTCCTGTGACTGCTTCTGATTCCATTTTACAAAACCTACATTTGTCTGTTTCTCCCACATGTTCAATGGACTTTGTAAACCAATGTGTATGTAGTCCACTATCTTGGGCTGCCAATATTGTTAACTTTTCATCTTTTGGCTTAAATTCACCTCTTCTTAACCATTCCATTCCTGTGTTCAATAATGATCTATATGAGGTTGTTCAAAGAGTTTATTTATGCATTTTCCACGTTTCTTGCCTTTTCATCGAAGCCTTCACCTTATAGTCTTTCTTTTGTTTTTTGGCACATTCAGTTGTTGTCTGATTTTTATCTACTTCTGGTTTGATTTCCTTTCCAGCTTGACACCGATGTGCTTCTAAACTAAGCAGGGAAGTCATCTTAGACTTTTCCTAATGTTTCAAAACTTTCACTGCGTTTGGGTCTTGAGAAGTCAGCAGATATGTATGCAGTCCTACGATTTCAGATCTGTACACGTAATCAATTTTGAGAAGGTCCATAACTCCTTCAGAGCTGGGACTGTATAGTTTTGGTACACAATGATATATAAAAATCATTTGAGCAGGAAGCATCCTTCTTGTTTTCCTGTTCACCTGACATTTTAGATTCAGTCATTTACCCCAAAACTGTAAGTTAGGACAGGAAGTGCAAATTGGTTTATAGCTTGGTCTTTGTTCTTAGATGTCAAAACTGTTTTCAGTATTAATTTTAGTCTTCTAAAATATTCATTAAAAAGTGTTATTCACATTTTTTCATATGTTATTGCTGATCCTTCATCAGTTCCCAAATATTTATACATTCCCTCATGCTCAAGTTCTTCTATATCACGCTCCTTTCCCATATTGATGTTTTCTTGTTGCTGAAGCTTTCCTGCTTTAAAGGTGGCTTTTGCATATTTATCAAGACCAAATGACATTCTTATATCTTATGAAAAAGTTTTGACCACTTGCAGTTGTGCTTTCAGTTCCTCATCTGATTAATTGTACACATTAAATCACCTACAAAAAGAAGATCAGAAGTCTTTACACTCTGTTGTGTTCTGGGAGCCAGTTGTAGCCGTGACCTAATCTGTTATTTTATTTTTTTATTTATTTTACATTTGTTAACCGGGCTAGTCTAACTGGATATATTTCCATTTTCAGTAGAGGCCCGGAGAGAAAAGCTCCATTGGCAACAAAAAATTGAAATATAACAAATTAAAAATCAGTATTAATACATAGTAAATGAACTGATTTCAATAGAAGATTATTAAAAAGACAGGAAGTAATAAGAATACTAAAGAAATACAGTAGTATTACTAAAGTAAAGTAGGTATTTACAGTAGTAAAGGTGACAATATGTACAAGATAATTCAATATTCAGTAAGATACATGTAGACTATCAGTACATCAAACAGGATGGAGACTTTCAGAGCATCAAGTAGGATAGATTACACCAGTATGTTGAATTCTGTTAAGCAGTTACAGTCCTACTTCAATGAATGTGAAATAAGTAGAGGTTCAAGAGGAGAAAATATCTGTAGTGAAGGAGAAGATTAATCAGGGTTGCTGCAGGGGCATAACCAGTGTGTTTTGAGGTGTCTTTTGAGGTTTTGTTTAGAGAGGCAGTGAAAATTTTAAAGTTAGTTCATTAGGCAGTAGGTTCCAGTTTTTTTCCCCACAGAGTTGGAAAACAGAGAAACTCCAGCCATATTGTAAGACTTGCTTATACTAGCAAGAAGTTTGCTGGAAGAGCGAAGAGAATTTAAATTTTTGTAGGGGATTATGAGATTGGAGAGTATAGGAGTGCTGTTAGGTTTATAAAATATCTTGTGGGCAGTGGTGAGTTGGGAGAGTTTCGATTGGTTTTGAAATTCAAGCCAGCCTAGCTGCATTAGATTCAGACAGGTTGAGTTCTAAAAGGATTGCCGGTGGCAAATCTGGCGATGTTGTTATAGGAATTAGCTAGTTTGATGAGATTATTTTTCTTTAGATTAGTGTATATTGGTGAGGCATACAGAAGAGTTGAAATTAAATGGGAGTGTGCAATCTTAGTTCTGGCTATTGGTGTTAGGAAAGATTTAATTCTATATAAGGAGCCTATTTTTCTGTTGACAGTTTTTATGGTGTTATTTATGTGGCTGTCAAATGTAAGGTTATTGTCAATAGTAATTCCTAGCAATTTAGTGGCAGAATTGGGGAATATAATTGTGCCATTATTGGAAATGACGGAGAAATCTATGGGGGAGGATTTACTGGCGGGTGTGAAGAGAAGGAGTTTAGTTTTTTTTAGCACTGAGCAGGAGGCAACGTTTTGTGAACCATGTTTCAACTATGTTGAAAACATTCTGAGTAAGAGAATGTAGATCAGTTGGGGAGTTTGCTGAGCATACTAGTGTTGACTCATCTGCATATTGAATGCAGGTGGCTTGTGGAATGGCTACATGGAGGTCGTTGATAAACAGTGAGAAGAGAAGTGGACCTAGAATAGAGCCCTGAGGGACTCCGAGTGTGACTGGCAGAAGGGATGATATACTATTTTCCCAGAGAACTGCCTGTTGCCTATTAGTAAGGTAGGACTTGAACCATTTAACTGCCAGACAGTCAAGGGAAAGGGATTCAAGAATGTTGATAAGAAGGGCATAGTTTACCATGTCAAATGCTTTTGAGAGGTCAATAAAGAGTGCAGAAGAGAGGTTGTTTTATTACGATTTCTATTGATGGCTTCTGTAAAGGATAATAGGGCAGTTGTGGTGCTATGGGATGGCCTAAAGCCATGCTGGCAGTTTGCTGTGATGTTATGTTGAGATAAATGGTTTAATAGTTGTTGGTGAATGCATTTTTCCATAATTTTTGCTAAGGGTGATATTGTAGCATTTGGATAATAGAGCTATTGGCCGGTAGTTGGAATAATCATTAGAGGTACCCCCTTTGTGTAGGGGGATAATATGGGAGATTTTCCAGATGTCTGGAACAATTCCTTCTTTAATGGTTCTATTTATGAGGCTGGGTATGGGATAAGAAATTACTTTGGCTGCTTTTTGCAGGTGTTCAGATGGTAGTTGGTCAGCAGAAGGAGTACAAGGTTTAAGTTTATGGATGAACTTGTAGATGAGAGTGGTTGAGATAGGTTGTAGGTGGAATGTTGGTAGAGTGCCAGGTATAGTGGTGGGGAGGTTTGAGTTGCCAGGGACTAGTTGACTGGCTAGTGATTGTATGGTCTCTGTGAAGAAGGTATTGAAGGTATTGGCAGTTTGGTGGGGGGTATTTTGTTCGGCCTGGAGAAAGTGTGTGTGAGTGGCCTGGGTACAGGAGTTTATTTATACTAGACCAGAACTTTTGGGATTGTTTTCGTGATTTTACTGTAATTTACAGTAGTAGTTCTTTTTGTCTGTAAGTATTGCCTTTTTTGTAATATTTCTTAAGTGCTTAAAAGTTTGTTCATCTGAGTTATTTTTGTTAGCTCTCCATTTAGCCCAAGACTTGTTCCTAAGTAAAATTTTTTGTTCTGGTTTCTTTAGAAAGCCAGGGGGCAGGCTTGGACTTCATTCTAATGGACCGTTTGGGTGCATGCTTATCTAGGATCGATAAGAATTTAGAGTTTAGGTATTTGACAGCTTCTTCAAGTGGTAGAGTTTTTAAAGGGTTCCAGTCACAGGCTCTAAGTTCATTTTGGAATAGTACAGGGTGAAACTGTTTGTTGGTACGTGCAATCCTATATGTGGGGGGGGGGGTTAGAGATATCATTTTTTTGCCTTAGGATGTAGGTCAAAGAATGATCACTTACATCGTCTGGCAGAGTTCCTACCTTGTAAGCTTGTTTCTGTTTATTTATAAGTGTCCAGTCTAAGGTGCTCTCTTTCTTATTTGGTTTATTGATTCTAGTTGTGGAGGTAATAGTTTGACTAAAGCCATGAAGGTTGATATGGGAGGTAGGATTATCAGCGTTAACAACTTTCCAGTCAGTATTAAAATCACCAAGTATTATTGTTTCTTGGTGGTAGGTTGAGGACACCCAGCTTAGAATATTCTCTATAGCATTGATATTATTACCGGGAGTAAGTAGATGCAGATGATATATAAAGATTTATTTTGTTTGATTTGAAATCTGGTGATAAGGACTTCTGCCTTACTATGCTGAGGTGGGTTGTATGATAAAGTGGAGCTTTGAATTCCATCTTTGAATAGAACTGCTACTCCCCCACCCTTGCTTTTTATTTGGTCTTGTCTTAATATATTATATTATTGGGGAATGATTTCATTGTCTTTGGTGTCTGGTTTTAACCACGTTTCTGTCAGGCAGAAGATGTCAAGGCAGTGAATATCTAGAGGGGCATGGAGATGGGCTACTTTGTTTTTAATACTGCGGATATTTAGGTGTCCTATTAGGAAAGAGTTTGGTAGTTTAGGGTGGGTTATTAGGGTAGCAGGATTGGTAGGGTTAGGGTGGATGTCACTGTCTTTTAAGGAGGGATTACTTAGTTTGATTGTGGAAGTATTTATAAAGTTGGTTAGATATTTTACTTTCTTTACAGTGGGTTTATTGTATTTAATGTGGGAGAATCTATGGTATTTAGGTAGTAGGTGGGAACAAAAGTGATATTAGTTTGAATATTAGGGAGTATGGGAGTATGTATAGCTGTTTGTTTTGGAGAGTAATTAAAATGGTAATAATACAGTTTTTCAAAGGAGGTGATGAGGTAGTTGGAGATGAGAGCAATTGAAATTAAAGCTAAGAGTATTGGTTTGGTCATTTTAGTTTTTACTACTAAAGGCATCTTGTATAGATATGTATAAGAAGTTCTAGGAGTTAAGTCTAAAATTAAAAAAAGGTGGTATTGGATAAGAAGAGTGTTTAGAGAAGGGAGTTAATACTTGTTAGCTAAAAGGAAGGGGATATGGTAAAATACTCTTAAGTATTGGGTTATAGTCACAGGTAGTAAAAAAGATGTATGGATGTGGTTAAATTTGTGAGAAGGATGGAGGAAGGGATTGGTTGATTGGGAGAGAGGGTGTGGTTTAAGAAGTATAAGTGTAGGACCACTGGGGGTGGGTGGGAATTGGGGTAGGGTAGAGGAGCAGAGTGAGCCCGCAGGGCGAACGGAGCGGGTCACAGCTGAGAGAGGCTGGGGGGCAATCAGTTATACAGTGAGACTGTGTTCTACAAGCTTTGAGTAGGTAAGAGGCACTTTCTTTATTTATTTCACATAAGACATAAGGGGTGAGCTTTTAGTATAGATGTGAAGGGGAAGAGGTAAAATTAAAGAGTTGTATAGCAGGAAAGTAAGGTTATTTAGAGAGTCAATTAAGTAGTTGTATAATTGGGGTAGTAAGTGAAAATAGAATACATTGTCTGGCTTATTAAAATTTAAGGCTAACAAGGTTAAATTCCTTTTTACAATCCTTCAAGGGATGGGGGGAAGTTACCTGTAGTAAGAGTACTAATGGGGTAACTGAGAGAAGCTAGTACGCAGGGATAGAGGAGTTTGGCTGGCAGTAAGAAACAGCTTTACATGCCCTGAGTTCTGCTGCCCTGTAGTGGTATATATAGGAAATTATATGAGATTCACTAGTTAAGGAGCTAAAGGGAGGAAAACAAGTAGTATATTAATAGCTTAATATATGGCCTATGGAGTAGGTCCACGGGTGTGCTGGTCCTTGCAATTTGTACAACTTTAAAGCACTCACAAATTAGTAAAATACCTAAAAATAACTGTAGGTTGTTGAGCAAGGAGAGACTAGGTAGTTCACGTAGGGTTTGCAGGTTGGTATTCCCTCGTGTTCAGATAGGATTTCTTAGGCTTGCTAGGTTGCTGAAAAGGGGCAGCCTGTAACTCAAGCACAAGGCTGAAAAGCTAAAAAGAGGCAGAAATAAAGTAAGATTATAGGATGGCAATTAGGTTAAAGTCTATGCAGAGTTGGGAGGTGAAATGGTAAGGAAGGAGTGCAGGTGAGTAATGAGTGGAGGGTAAGTCATAGTACAGTGAAAATGCAGATAGGCAGCAATAGATACCTAAACATCTGATTGTGTGGCACATCGGAAAAAAGAAGAAATGATTATAGTCACATTCAAGTAAATCCTAATTCCTATGAAAGGATTAGTTAAAGGTAAAAAAAATGAACCCAACAGGTTTACAGTTTGTACAACCTTCATATACATGAAATAAATGTTATATTCAGTAGTACATTTCCTTTGGACTACTGCAAATTCAGCTCAGACACTAATGTAAAATCTTTTCACAAACAGTTAAATAGAGTAGTTAGCCATCACTACAGGGAAAGCATATGGAGGTTTATAGCTAGGTAATTTGTATAGGCTAGCACAGCAATAATGTAATCAAGTACATTTAACATCAGACAGTAAAATTAGATGATACATGTGCTAAAACAGCAGTGTTGTCCCCAAATGCATTTCAGAAGCGCTATTCAGAGCACAGCTACCAGTTTAAAATGCATGACCAGTTTGCAGAATGCAGGTCAAATAATACAAGCCAGATTGGGAAAGACAAAGCCACATTTATGTGTGTAAAAAATATCCAAAGTTGAAATTAGGTGCAAGAGTACAGCGCTCAGATC
The DNA here is from genome assembly GCF_019279795.1 of Protopterus annectens. Taxonomy (NCBI): domain Eukaryota; kingdom Metazoa; phylum Chordata; order Ceratodontiformes; family Protopteridae; genus Protopterus; species Protopterus annectens. The sequence continues at coordinate 1,858,764,934 of NC_056725.1, forward strand.
TTGAGCACTGTAATGTAGGCTAAAAGCTGTAAAAAAACCTTTCCGGTTAAAAGGTAGAGTAGCTTCAGATGAAAACCCCCCCTGTAACGTTCATTACTGTAATTATAGTGATATCCTTATGTCAGGGCATAAGATAGGAATGTGACTAGTTTAAGGTCACAGCAAGTAGCGCAATGTACTAAAATTAACACTTAACCCCTCTTTAACGTATTTAATGTTTTACAGTGTTGTCCTGGTGTCAATGCGGAAGATAGCAATGCAGCTGGTTTAGGACATAGCGAGTAATGCTATGGTCCGTAATCAACATTAAAATAATCACTCCTGCCTTATAGAAGCTCTCGGTAGGTTGTAAGAGAAAATCTTTAGTTAAAAGAACCTCTCCGGGTAGCAAGTAACTATACAGTTTTGCTTAATGGGTTAAGAGTAGTAATGGGCATTAACAGATGTGGCAGAGAATCGCCCTGGAATATCCCCCTTTGAATTTTTATCCCTGGAATAATTTGTCCTTTATCATGGCTTAACTCCAGAGTGGCTTGCCACAGTTTCATGATCGCTGTAATGTAACTCATCAGTGTAGGATGTGTCTTTTTATCCATGAATGTGGGATGCTGTCAGATGCTTTTTTTGTAGTCTATCCATGCCATACTTAAATTCTTCCCCTTTTTACAGTTCTCCTTTTGACTTTAACAACAAATGATCTTTGTTCCATATGACTTTCTTTTGTTAACCTTTTATTCTATTGCCATGATTGAGTTTTTTTTCTAAATGAGTATAAAAAAAGTCTGTATCAGTTCCAGTGTATAGTTTATACATCATCAAAAGGCAGGTTATTGGGCTGTAATTTTTAGGACGGCATGCAGGTTTGCTCTTAAGTCAGGAGTATTGTTTTTTTTTTTCCTGTTAACCAGGCTGGTGTCTGTTCGGGATGCACATATAACTAGTTCTTACACACGGCTAAATCTTCATATAAAGATGTTAATACTTTTGACCAGAAGTTGGATACTGCATTTGGGCTTGGAGTTTTCTAATTAACTTTGTTTCAGTTTCTCTGGCCGTCACTTCATCTCATTTCATACCCTATACATTTTAACTTCCAATTCTTTCTTTTACTTCTTCCATCTATTCAGCATCTTTGTTATGTTCTACAGGATCTTCATAAATATTTCTCCAAAATTTAACTATTTCTTCTTTTTTAGTGGTGTTTCATTTCCTTTTGCCTTGTTTTCCAGTTCTCTATAAAACCTTTTTGGGTCATCAATAAATTGCTTATTTTATACTTTTCCTTTATATTTATCCGCATATCTTCTAAGTTTTTCTGCCTGCGGTGATATTTTTAGTTTATTATTTGCAGTAGTGCATGATAAATGCTGATCTGTTCTGATACTGCACATTACTTTTATCATGTCTATGTTTGAGTATTTTCGTTGATCTATTTTCTTTTCTAACAGTGACGCTTTCTCTATTCGATACTTCCATGATGACATTCAATTTCTCCCCTTCCTTTCCCTTACTACCCTGTATTTCTGTAGCAAGACTGTGTTATTAATTTAGTTGCACAGTAATATATCCTATTTATGTATGTTATATGAATCTCAATGAACAGTCCTAATTACTGTGTTCATTTGTTTTATCGAACTTCTAACTTTTTGGGTTGTATTGACTTTCTGCAGTCTATTTCTTTTATCGATCTTAATATGTTTGTCCATCTCTATTAAATCAAACAACTCATCTCTTAGATCATTTTCTTCTAAACTGAGGTCACATTCTTTGTTTTCCATTTCCTGCGGGCATTCTGTAGAAAGTTCTAGAGCATTTTCCTGTACCACATTCTCTTCAGTTTCATCTTGTGTCATCCGTTGTTCTTTCATATAGGAACTCAGTAGCCTATCACTCCAGACGACTGACTAAGTCAGAGTTGCCACAGTTTCTTGTTTCTTCCCTTGCTGTAGAACTCCAGCTGAACTTTTCTAACAGTTTCCTATGGAAGGTGCCAAAGTGTCTTCATATGGCAAATAATTGGATGTTTCCAACTCCACTGGTTTCTCCTTAATTTGGGGATCCATTGCTGTATGCTGCTGTAGTGTTAGAGTTAGACATTCTACACTAAATCCTTCACTTCACAGATTCTCCATAACCTCAGTTTCTGTAACTTCTGCATTACTAATCGTCTTTTCTTCTTTGTTTGCTTATTTTTTGTATTGCAAAATTTTCCATGTCTGGATGCCTTTGTATGTATTTATCTTCAAATATCTTTGGTGCTGCTCTTTTTGTATCGATTCATTTTGCTTTCTCCTTTGCAAAAATTTTGCACCATATTAAGTCTGTTTTTCTTTAGCATGTCCATATTTCTTCAGATGTCTTCTGCTCCTCCTGTTTCCCCTTACTTTGGGTTCTGTTTGTTAACTAATGTATGTAAATATTTTACTAAGAAAAATATTTAAAAATTGAGATTATGAATTCATCTTTGGACAGAGAACTAGTTTTTGGATCCTGTGCTGCAAAGGTCGTTAAAAAGTGTGATGAGAGAGATGAACTTATTCAAGGCATCTCTCAGATATTTTAGCCCTCCTTTTATAAGTTTGCAAAATAATTCAATGCTCCCTACTCAATTTTTTTTAAAAAGAAACATTAACAGTGTAAGCAAGCCACTGGAAAACAAATCTTTAAAAGTAATGGTAGGAAGACTGCAACAAGAAAACATGACCCCCCCCCCCCAGAACAAAGGACAGTCTTAAGTCGCACACTCTGGCAGTCCTTTAATCATTCCAGAAAGTCTGAACCTCCATGTCTGCCACTGGTAACAGATTGTTTCAGACAGATGGATTCTGCGAGTACTCCATCAAGAGAAGTCTTTTCAGATAGCAGTGGGAGCCTCTCCCTTCCTTTCGGGGGATTCCTGTTCATCCTCTTCACATGCTAGATCAGACTCTTATTTTCCCTCCTGTCATTCAGCACGTTTGTTCAAGGAATAATAGAAGTTGCCCTCATCCTTAGTTAGGGGAAGGGTTCTATTCCAGGATGTTCCTGCTGCCAAAGAAGGAAAATTCTTACGGACCAGTTGTAGATCAGATCTTTCTTTTGTTAATCAGTTTGTGATAGTTCCCAGATTCAAAATGCATTTTCTTCCCAACTTGTCCCCTATTTAAGTTTTCTGATAACCTTAGATTTAAAAGATGCATATCATCACATTTCTGTCTGTCCAGGTTTCAGATGTTTAGATTTTCTGTGTCTAGATCACAAAGTGTCTGGTTCCTGTGATAGCCTACTGCAAACTACATGGTATTCACATTTTTCCATTTTTAGATGACATGCTTATCTTTGGAGAGTCTTTTTTGGAGTGTCAGAAAGCTCTTATTTGGGCAAGTGATCTCCTACATAGCCTGAGATTCCAAGAGAAATTACAGAAGTGTTGTTTGACTCCTTCTCAGAGGACTGCTGGACAGTTCAGTTCAAAAAGCTTCTCTTCCAGAACCAAAAAAAAAAATGCATACACTCACACATATCTATATGTAATTGTGTGTGTATATATATATATATATATATATATATATATATATATATATATATATATATATATATATATATACATATATGGGTCTACTTCATTTGCCCTAACTTCCAATTGACTGAGACCAAATGACTGAAATTTCATTTGACTGACACTTCATTTGACTGACAAGTATTATTGGCAGTCTCCAGAGCACTGTAAGGCAAGTAAATGGAATATGTCCCCTTTCCCACTGTAGTGTGACCCTGGAGTTAGAATATATAGTTAGGGGTGGTGTGGGGGCACAGCTCCCCGCTTACTTTTGTTTTAATAAGCAATATTAAAGCAAAACCAAGCAATATAATATGAAATTAATACTTGTCAGTCAAACGAAATTTCAGTCAAATGAGGCCAGTCAAATGGGTGTCAGTCAATTGGAAGTTAGGGCAAATGAAGTAGACCCATATATATATATATATATATATATATATATATATATATATATATATATATATTGTGTGTTTAGTGAAACACTGTGTGAAAGTCAATATAAACTCTATATATATATATATATATATATATATATATCAATATCCTGAAAATACAATATATATATAATGTGTGTGTGTGTTAGGTCATGTGTGTGTGTGCGGTTGGTTTTATGTTAGGTTTTGGGGGTATAAGTGAGTTGTTAGGGAGAGAGGTTAGGCATATGGTATGCAATAGTGACAATATTGGGGGGGGGGGCTGGGGTTTAAGGTTAGGTTAGAGTTAGGGTCAGGTGAGGTGTGTGTGACCTTAGGGTTAGGAGTAGGGTCAGGGGGGGTTTAGTCATATTTAGTGTTGAGGTAGATATTATATGCTTTATAGTGACATATTTGATTTTGACTTTCAGGATTTTTTTTTTCTTTTTTCATTTTGCATTTTAGTAGTTTTTTTTTTTTCAGACTCATTATTTTATAGTGTTTCGAGAGATTCTATATATATATATATATATATATATATATATATATATATACTAATCTGTATTTAGATCTTTTACAGACTTTTTCCACTCAAGAATTCCATCTTGGCAAGAGACTTTTTCAAGATTCTGGGTCTCAGGACTCCTGTGATACTCATTATACTTCTTGCAAGACATTAATTGTTTGAAACAATAATTGGTTCCTGAAATCTCTTTGGTCCCATCTTCAGTGTCCCCCAGCATTTCAAATTCTACTTTTGGGATTTGTAAAAAGGGAGATTTTGTGGGCAAAACACCAAATTTCTCAAAATTCAGGTCTCCTATATTTTCTTTCTGCTCCAACACAGTCACTACAGACTCCTCAGAACTGGGAAGCAGTATTTATAAGGACAAAAGTATAGGATCTTTGGAACAAAATGCGTAAACATACACGAGATGGTAGCTGTTATTACTACTCTGTTCTATCAACCATTTCTGGTCTCTGGGACCTCAACAAGTGTTTACAGACAATGCCACAGTGATATGGTACAGTATATAAACAAGAAAGGGAGATGAGATCTTACATATTATGAGCTCTGCTTCCAGTCTGATGTTTCTTACTTTTAATTGAGTCTGTCCATGAGAACTGCGAGTCCTTACTAGGGAACACTACTAAGCCATTGTATATAATCCCTTTGTTTTTATAATTGTTTGCTAACTTCTATGTAATCTATGTAATTTTATCTATGTGGAGCTTTTTCCCCGGCCACCCGCTGAAAATGGGCATGTATCCAGCCGGACTATCCTGGTAATCAAATGTAAAATAAATAAATAAATACATTGCATGCAGACAAGTTGTGCTAACCAGGGATATAGCTTTTCATCACAATCTCACTCTGCAACCGTCTTATATAACATCAAAGCAAAATTGTGTGGCAGACAAGTTGAACATGACAGGACAGACCCTCACAAATGGAAATTGAATCAGGGGTCTTCCAAGAATGGATCATGCTGTTGGTAACCCCTCAAATAGATCTGTCTGTCTCAACAATCAAATGGAAAAATTTTACTCCATGATTCAATGCAAGAAGGTCTGGAAGACTAATGCTTTTTATTTTCCATGGACTGGAATGTTACTGTATTCTTTTTTACCCTTTCCACTAATGTCCAGGGTCATTCTAAAGATTCAGAAGGACACTTCAAAGATCATTGTGGTGACTGTCTTCTGGCCTAGGCAACAGTGGTTTTCCCTTCTTTTGAAAATGTCCAGGGGCAATTACTACAAGCTTCCTCACAGACTGAATTTACTCGTACATGACCTGTGGTATGTGATGCATCTTGACTCCAAGTAACTGCAGTTGACTGACTAGATGATAGAGTTTTAGTTTTAGGCACCTTTTCTATGAGGATGTGTAGCAGGTATTAATGGAGGCAGTAAAGCCTGCTACTAGAAAATCATGTATTAGCAAATAGAAAATATTTTCTAGTTGGTGTCAACAAAAGAACCAGCACCCATTCAAAGTTAGTGTGTCTCTAATTCTATGTTGTCTGTGTGAGTTACAGTTTATGGCCTGTCTTACTCCTCAGTCAAGGTTCACTTGGCCATTTTTGGCATGTCTGCCCATGGATCCCCCTCTTTCAATGTAACCTCATGTAAATTTCTTTTTCAGAAGCGGTGCTGCATTAGAAACCTATGAAACAGGTGGCTCCTTCTTGAGGGCTTAATTTTGTGTTAGAAAAACTAGTTCTTGCTGTGTTTGAACTAATCATGCTGACTTGAGGTTTTTTAACTTAGAAAGCAGTCTTAGTAATTGCTTTGATCTCTGCAAGGAGTGTATCCAAGTTGCAGGCTGTTATGGTGGATCAGCCTTCTCTCACTTCCCCAAAGATAACATTTGGAACTAATTTAGCTATGCCTAAAGTAGTATTCATGTTTACCTTAAGCCAAACTGTCCATCTCTCTGTCTTCTCTCTCTGTCTTCTATCCAGAACCTAAAAATGAGGAAGAAGGGGTGTTTCGTAACGTGGATGTCCACAGATAAGTCAGGTAATGTGACAGAACAAAATCTTTCAGAACTTCTGATCAGTTGTTCATTGCTCATGAAGGTGAGAAAAAATGGCATCCTATGCAATGACAGACTACTTCCAAATGGTTGCCTTTGTTCTGTTACTGTTTGTTATTCTCATCACAACAAAACAATTCCAGGCAGGGTCAAGGCTCACTCTAGCAGGGCCTTGGCTTTATCTGTGGTTTTTCGGAAATGGTTGGATGATAGAAATGTCTTAGAAGCCGCAACTTGTTCCTTTGTGCAGACTTTCACATTGCACTTTAAACTTGGCTCCTTCTCCAGGTCTTGTACAGGCTTTGCTAGGACCTTTCTTCAGGGGGCTCCTGGACCATAATCCTTCCTCCTCTCAGTTTGAGCTATGGGAATTTAGCCATATTATTAAGGCTACTCTAGTATTGATCAAATGAACATGGCACAGTTGTGTAAGTAAACATAATATAACGGTAGATGTTATACAATAATCCTTCCCTCCACACATTATTTTTTGTATGTTTTTATGCTAAGGTATGGACATTTTATTGTTCTTTTCCTAGGATTATCCCCTCAGGCCTTTTAATGCTTTTTTGCAAAGGTTTGTCAGAGTTCAGCATTCCTACTACCGCAGTAGCCTTTAGATTATATGGGCTGTCATCTTTCCAAATCACAACAACCTGCAGTTTCCAAAAGCTCTGGCTCCCTCCTAAACATGCACTCTGACTGCTGATTAGATAGCCTTAAGGAGAAGACAGAAGGAAGCTTTCATCAATATTTTCTTGCTGCCTCCTAAAGAAGCATCTTGGGGGCTTCACAGGAGCAGCAGCTGACCTTCAGCTTAGGTTCTGGAAGGTAAGTCTCCAGTGGGGAACCCTTCCTCACCGATACATTGCCTTTTAAGAAGAAAAAAAATGATTTTTTTTAAACAGGACTTTGAACAATTTCCCTTTTAAGAAACACTGTATTCTTTTAAGTATCAGATGTTTCCTGTCAGGGACTTCTATTTTTAGCTCTAAACTATGTGGGGGACTTTTTTTTTTTTTGCAAATACTGCTTATGTAAACTTTGTGTTAAAAATTTATTGTCAGGAAGAGTTTTATATGGGTAGGGATTATTATGAGTTTTGTTAGTGCTTGTATGTACTATTTGACAATGTATCTGCCATTTTTCTATCAGACTAAGTTTTTGACAAAGGGATTTCTGACAAGATTTTAGTATGCTTCTTGTGCATTTGTGTGAAATGGGACTGTGTATATGAGTGAAAGTTTGTGTGCTGATTGTGGACACTTTTTGACAGCTTACCTTTTGACTAACTCATTCCTGCAGTATCTTTGATACATTCTCCTTGGTTACAGCATGGATGCTTACTTTGCTCCAGTTGTTCAGTTTCTTGACATAGCTAGAAAGAAAAAAACAATTCACTAAACAGCCCTTGCCAACACTGCAGGCTCAGTCATCACCTTAGCAGATGGTGGATGAATCTTTAGTGGCCATTTATTGTTCCTCAGACCACTCACTTAATCTCTCGAGCTTGCTGTGGTTTATTCCTTTCAGCCACCATGAAACAAGGGTCAGCTGCAACTTCTACATCTGTTCCAGTTTCTGATCTGGGCATGGGAGAACCATCTTCTCTGGCTGAGGGGGAGATACTCTGGAAGATGTCACCTGATGTAGCCAGGGAAGGAGACCTCTTGATTGGGCAGAAGTACCTTCTCCAAGTCATTCTTTATCTAACCTTGTAAAGGAAAAAACAAAATGTTAAGCATTTCTCATCTGAAGACATGGTGTCTGTTAGAAATGATGATTTTCTTACCTCAGTTAGGCAGTTGTTACAGGCTGTTAATCCTGGTGCTCAGAAATTGCTTACCTGAGATTAATGTCCACTGAGATATTTCTGAGGAAAACATGTCAGAGGATTCTGACATAGAGACAGAGCGTCTTTTTTCTGCAGATTCCCAAACCCAAATCTCTGATTTAGAGGAAACTTAGTCATCAGATCCCCCTTGGAGGAATTTTTCTTTTCTGAGGTAAAAAAACAGGATGTATGAGGTGTTCTTATGGGAACAGGTGGATATTCCCCATGAACTGAGGACATACTATGATATGTTGCAAGTAGATATGCCTCATTCCACTCCCATACTTCCTTTTGTGCAGCCTTAGAGTATTTAATTAATGCTGCCTGTAGTAATACTGACTTTCAGCCTTCAGTTCCTAAAAAGGGAGACAGACTTTACAAAGTTTCTTAGACTAACAAACATTTGTTTTCCCTCCTCAAGTCTGATCCTGCAGCCATATCTGTTTTTTCGCCAGCTAGAAATAATAGACTTAGTTTCTTCCAGTACTTCAGCTGTAGGCAAAGAATTAAAAGTATGAGACAGATAAGTTAATATTTTGGTCTTCCACTTTGGCGTATAGAAATCTTAACATCAGACTCAAAAAATGTAAATGTATTATTTTTTAGTGCAGACAGTTTTGAGAAAATTATCTATTGCACTCCCTCCTGAAGGTAATGCCTACCTGAATTCCATTCTTTATAACATTTCCCAGGTATCAAAGCATGCCTTAAAGAGTTTGTATGATTATGCAGATTGTGTGTGTAGAGCTACTGCTACAATGTTGAGGAGATGATTTCTGGCAAAGTAAATCTGAAATTTTAAATTTGAGTTTAAATAAGGGTGTTTTCTTTGACTCATCTGTTGCTTGGGTCCTCAAACAATTTGATGAGACTGGTGAAATTGCTGCAGGGACTTTCCAAGATGTTAAAAGCCCCTTCTTATAAATCTCTCAAATAACTCATTTTCTTCTAAAAAAAAAAAAAAAACAGAACAAACAATCCCTGCTTTCTGAAGCCAAATAGGCAACCAAAAATAGATGGTAAGAGTGGAGTAACAAGAAACCAGGATCTTTTTCAAAAAAACATAAATTCTGTTAATTTAGAATGATTATACCAGCATTATTTCCTCCTTTGCCACGCTTCCTGACCTCTCTTTGGGTCTCTGTCTCTAAATTAGTTCCAGAAACTCACTCACTCACTCCACCCCCCCCCCTCTCTCCATCTCCCTTTAACAACAGATTGTTTCAGACGTGGATGCTAAAAGTGGCTCACTAGGAATACATTGACTGGATACAAACTCCTCATTTTCAGAGGAATTCCTCTCTGAGTCAGAGTTTTTTCTTCTAGTTCTTCAGCACCTCCTCACCCTAGGAGTTATAGAATAAATGCCATTAGGTAAAAAGGGAAAAATACTTCTATTTCAGAATACTTCTGGTACTAAAGAAAGTGTCTTCTTGGGGACAAGTTTCAGATGTTTCCTTTCTAAACCTGTATGTGAAAGTATCAAAATTCAAGATGTTTATCTTTCAGAATCTGTGGCGTCTCATTCCCAATGGAAGTGTTTTGGTAACTTTAGATTTAAAATATGCATATTGTCACATTCCAGTAGACAGGCTTCAGGAATTTTCTAAGGTTTTCTGTATCTCTGTTACATTATTAGTTGTCTGCACTACTCATTGGGTTATCTGTAGCTCCAAGGGTGTTTACAAAGTGTCTAGTTCCAGTCATAGCTCATTTCAGAGTGAATGGCATTCACATATTTCCTTATTTAGATGATTTGCTCATCTTTACAGAGTTGTCTCCCAGATGCCAAGAGTCATTAGAATGGGTTTCTTATCTTCTGACCAATATGGGATTCCAGGTAAATGTCCTTGATCCTATTACACAAGTTTGTCTCTGTGGAGTGTCTTACAGACGCCTCTCAGCCAAAGGCTTTTTTGACACAAGATAAGGTGTTTTTGTATCTGGAAACCTTCCTAAACTTCTCCAATCAGTTTCTGACCTTAGCTAGAGAGTATCTCAAGATCCTGGGGTTTATAGTTTTTGTGATTTTCATGATTCCTTTCACCAAGTTACACAGGAGAAAGATTCAAGAACCAACAAAACCAAAGAATAACTGGCACTGGAACGTAAAAATAAGTCTAAAAATCCAAAATGACAAGGTAACAAAGAAATGCAGAAGCTTTATTACCACACGGTTGAGTGCTTTCATCTTAGACATCATCAGAACCATATGTGAATGCAAATAGCCAGTTAAAAACAACCATTTTAACAGACCCCAGTGAATCCAACCAATCCAGTGTGAAAATGTTACACCAGTCATTATGTGAATTAAAAACACAACCAATTAAAATCAGTAATTATCACATATTATGTTATCAATAGATCCAGGATAAAAATCTTATACCCATCAATGCCCCACATTAGAGCAAACCTGCTAAAAATCAAAAGAAAAATGTACATGTAAAATGTTTCTCCATGTCAATGTAGAATGTTACAGTTTTGAAGCTCTCTGTTTAAGTTCACTAGAAGTAGAAATTGCATCGTTTAACCCTGGGGGGGGGGTTAAAGCATCTTAATGTAACTGCCAGATCATTTTACTGTGCAATAACTGGTTCTGCCAGTCACTGGGGAATGCCACTGATTCAACTTTTTCCAAAACAGAGAAATTAAACTTGGTGAAATGGGAGCAATTAGAGCATGTATAGCTAAGGTGTTTTTGTTGTCCTTTTTACATATACTATATACATGCTGGTATATTTTCTTATTCAGAGTATTATTTGTTTTTCCTATATAAAAGGATGGGCAGGATGAACACCTAGCCATGTAAACCACCTTCTCTGTCAAACAGTTGTATTTGCCTCTTGTCATTCACCTGTTGACCTTCTCCAACAGTTCACCCCCTGAATCTGTGTTGATAAAAGGACATTGATGACAACAGACACATTTTAAAGTTTTAAAAGAGCCGTTGTAAGATCTCTTCACTGGTCTTTTCAGTATATTTTTCACATTAAATCTATTTTTAAAAGTGAGTGTAGGAGGGTTACTGAAAAAAGGTTTTAAAGTCCAATCACACAACAATTTTTGCGCAGAATATCCCAAATATTGTATGCATCCAATAAATAGTAAAGTACCATGTTGTTAAAGTGGGTACAATTTGTAGAAGAGTTATCTTTATTATTGTTCAAATTATAATTACTAATGTCAGATTTAGGATCTCCTGCTCTATTTTTAATAATTCCTGTCTTGTAAAATTTGCAAACAAAACTGATCCACCATAATATCCTGGTAACCCTGTTCCAAAACCTTGTCCTTAAGTGTATTGAATTGATCAGTGCACACCTTGTCATCAGAAGTCAATCTGAACATGTGATAAACTGACTTTTTACCGTTCCTGTTTTCTGATGTAATTGGTGGTTGCTGTGAAAATGCAAAAAAAGCATTGCAAAAAGTAGGTTTCTGGTAAATGGTGGTGGTGAATGTTCCATAAACTCCCTTGGAAATGTCCACATCCAGGAAATATATTTTATCAAGGCTTGAATTGTGAGAAAACTCCAAAAATGTGGAGGATGATTCTAAGTCAGAGATGAACTCGTACAACTGTTCCTTGTAACTGGACCATACCACAGATATGTATGTCATCCAGATAGTGGTAATAACAAACAATGTGAAAAGGAATTTACTTTGAGAACCTTCTATATTTCAACTGATCAGTCACAGCATGAAGTTATGGGAAAGAGTAGTGGAAGCTAGGTGATGATTAGTGATCAGCAGTATGGTTTCATGCCAGGAAAGAGCACTACAGATGCAATGTTTGCTCTGAGAGTGTTGATGGAGAAGTACAGAGGAGGTCAGAAGGAGTTGCATTCTGTCTGTGGATTTAGAGAAAGCATATGACAGGGTGCCTAGAGAGGAGTTGTGGTATTGTATGAGGAAGTCTGGAGTATCAGAGAAGTATGCAAGAGTGGTACAAGATATGTACGAGGGTAGTGTGACAGCGGTGAGGTCTGTGGTGGGAGTGATGGATGTGTTTAAGGTGGAGGTGGGATTACATCAAGGATCAGCTCTGAGCCCTTTCTTATTTGCAATGGTGATAGACAGGTTGACAGAAAAGATCAGACAGGAGTCCCTGTGGACTATGATGTTTGCAGATCACATTGTGATCTGTAGTGAGAGTAGGGAACAGGTGGAGGAGACCCTGGAGATGTGGCGATATGCTCTAGAGAGAAGAGGAATGAAGGTCAGCAGAACTAAGACAGAATATATGTGTGTGAATGAAAGGGAGGACAGAGGAATGTTGAGGATGCAGAGAGTAGAGGTGGCGAAGGTGGAGGAGTTTAAATACTTGGTATCAACAGTTCAGAGTAATGTTGAGTGTGGAAGAGAGGTGAAGAAGAGAGTACAGGCAGGATGGAGTGGGTGGAGAAGAGTATCAGGAGTGATTTGTGACAGACGAGTACCAGTAAGAGTGAAAGGGAAGGTCTACAAGAGGGTAGTGAGACCAGCTATGTTATATGGGTTGCAGACAGTGGCACTGACAAAAAGGCAGGAGTTGGAGAGTGACGTGGCAAAGTTGAAGATGTTATGATTTGCAGTGGGTGTGACGAGGATGGACAGGATTAGGAATAAGTATATTAGAGGGTTAGCCCAGGTTGGAAGGTTTGGAGACAAAGCCAGAGAGGCAAGATTACATTGGTTTGGACATGTGCTGAGGAGGGATGCAGAGTATATTGGGAAAAAGATGCTAAGGATGAAGCTGCCAGGTAACAGGAAAAGAGGGAGGCCTAAGATGAGGTTTATGGATGTGGTGAGAGAGGACATGCAGGTGGTTGGTGTGACAGAGCAAGATGCAGAGGACAGGAAAAAATGGAAACAGTTGATCTGCTGTGGCAATCCCTAACGGGAGCAGCCGAAAGAAGAAGAAGAACCTTCTAGATTTAAGAACACTGTTTAGAACTAATTTCATGCACTCAGAAATGTGCATTGCATTGTTATCGGACAGTGATCCAAATTTTGTAATCACGTCACCAAGCCATTGAATCCCCTGTTCATGGGGAATGACCATAAATAAGTTCTTTATGTCAAGAGTAACCAACATATATTTTTCACCACATGAGATTTATCTGAGTTTGTCCAACAAGTCCCAAGAATCAATTGAATGTGAGGGAAATTTCAGAACAATGACTTAAGTTTGCAGTTAATGAACTTAGCCAGGGGCTCAGTAATAGAGCCACCAGCAGCCACATTGGGACGTAATGGTGGGTCATTAATGCAAGATTGAATTTAAGGATCCCAAACATCTTTGGAATAATAGGAAATTCTACTTTAAGAAAACCATGTAGTCCAACTGAGATGTTATCAGATAATAACAGTTCATCCAGTATGATGTTAATGGCTCTGTAGACTATATTTACTTCATTTATAGATACAGCCTTATACACCATCTCATCACTGAGTAAAGAAGTCATCCTGCCAGAATAATCAATGAAATCCATGATTACCAGCCCCCCCCCTCCACCTTTGTCAGGTTTCATGCATCTGATGTTTTTATTAATAGTAATGTTATCCAAGATCTCTCGCTCCTGTTTAAGTAGGTTATAGAACCTTTGTGTCTTCTTATTGTTCAACAGTTCTCAAATTTCATGCTGACATGCCTTTTCAGAAACGTTAGCCACTGGATGCAAAGGGAGTTTTGCTACACTATTGTGTTTAAAGTTACTGGCAGGATTCTGTGTTCATCTCACTACCATAAAGGGCATGGAGATTAGCTTTCCTGGAATAAATCTTGAGATCCAAAATGGCATGCTCAGCCCGTCATGAAGGAATTGATGTAAATCCTTTATGGAAAAGTTTGTGATGTTCAGGACTGACCACAAACCAGAAAAATTGTAAATATTGAAATTCTAAACGGAGGTTATAGACACAGCACCTTTTGTAGCCTGTGTGAGTGTTCCATCATCAAAACCATTAGTATTCAGTGTCTGTTCCTCCTCCTCCGGTTGCTGCCCTTCTCTTGTCTGCCCAGTATGTCCTGCTTGTCTTATTGTTTGTTTGCTAGTCTCTCCGAGCATCTGGGTACTGAGTAGTCTAAAGGGATATGTGAGTTGTCCTGAAAGTCATAGTTCAGTTCTTCAGTGTAAGCAGGATTCCAGTCATTCAGACCAGTCACAGGACCAGTGGATGGAATTTGAGGGTAAACAGTCTTGTTATGGTAATCATTGTCATCACTCTGTAGTTTATCCTTTCTCCATTTAATAGACACCAACTTATAATCAGTTTGTGAAAAAACATTGTTAAAATTTGTTTTGTGTTTAGGAGAATCTAAATCAGCAGTAATAGAGGCTACCAGTTTGGAAATATCGTCTTTGAAACATTCCATGCGTTTCTCGTTCTCCCTATTGACCAAATGAGTCAGTTTCAAACCACTTTTGTCAAAAAGATCAAGTAATTCCATGTGAAATGGAGAATTCTCTTGGACACCTTGTTGTAATTTCCATATATGTAGGCCGTTTGGAACATATTGACATTTAATACTCTCCCCCAGAAAATAATTATCCAACTGGAGGGATTTAAAGTTATACAAACCTGTGTTCAAAGGTGTTATCTGTTGGTCTAAAGTAAAAAAAAAATCACCTTGCATAGATCTGATGTAACATTGTTCCTTTGGATAATTAAATCGCTCCAACCACCTGTTCACTTTACAAGTATCAGAAAAATCTCATTGAGATGAAGAAAACTGTTTTTCTAGTGATAGTCGGTTACCTTCAAAAACTTGTTGCAAGTTCATTTGGCTATTGCCCCGAGGTTTAAAGGAGTTATGTGCAGCTTTACCAGCCACGACAATTTGTTGAGGGAGAAATTGAGAAAATTGCTAGATAAGCAATGTTAGCTTTCCCACTAAACCAGGGAAGCTAGTATACACAGGAGAGAGATGCAGTCATGGAGACCACAGTTAGAAGCTAATCTGGGTCTCCCCTTATCTGTTGTACCTCCAAGGCAACCAGTAACTACCGACCCTCCAGATTTCAGTTGGGGTGCAGTTTCTATAAGACTAAAAGTACAAGGCCTGTGGAACTCCTCAGACAGACTAAAGCACATCACTGTCTTAAGAGGTGCTGGCTATGATCCGTGCGTCCTTAAAAGCTCTTCATCTGTGGTCTCCAGGACCTCTTCAGGTGATTAAACACAGTTCCGTAATGATGTGCTATTTAAGCAGGGGGACACCAGGTTGTACCCTTTGGGCAGGCTGTCTGTGATTGTTTGTGGGTGGTAGCTTTTCAGCGTTCCTTAATCTTCTAAACATCTTACATTCCATCAAAGCAAAACATAGTGACAAACAAGCTGAGCAGGACCAGGGCAGACCTCATGAATGGAAATTGAATGAAACTCCTCAAATAAATTTGTTTGCCTACTTACAAATAGACAACTGAACAAATTCTACTCCAGACTCCTTGCTAACAAGGCTGGAAAAAGATGAATTGTCTTTCCAGTGGTTGGGGAATGTACCTTTGTCTTTCTACCCTTTCCGCTGATACTCGGCGTAAATCTGAAGATTCAGGGAAGGATTCCCCAAAGTTAGTTGTAGTGACCCCTTTTGGCCCAGGCAGCATTGGGTCTCCCTTCTTATGGAATTAGCTAAGGGCAGTTACCACAAGCTTTTTCACAAACCTGACCTACTCACACGAGACAAGGCAAGTTTGATTCCACTTAGCATCCAACATCTTAAACTGACTGGATGATTCAATTCGGATTCTCTTTAGACACGTCTTTCATGAGGATGTGCTGCAGGTATTAAAGAAAGGCAGAAAACCTGGTATAGGTAATCTTATATTGGCAAGTGGAAAAGATTTTCTAGTTGGAAACTATTTTCTAGTTGGTGTCTAGCCAATAACTAGGATTCCATCACGGATTATGTAGTTCTGGTGCTTAAATATTTGTGTAACTTACTATCCCCTGGCCTCTTGGATTTCTATATCAATGTATATATCTTGTGGCCATTTCAGCATGTCTACCCATGAATCCTCCACTTTTTCTCTGTTTAGTGGAACGGTTTCTGGAGAGAGTTTTACATCTGAGACCTCCTCATAAACAGGTTGCTCCTTCTTGGGATCTTAACTTTGTGCTGGAAAAATTAGCCATGTTTCAGTTTAAACCTGCTCATCAAGCAGAGTTAAGGTTTATTACATGGAAACTACTGTTCTTATTGCTCTTGCATCGCAAAAGGGGTATCTGAGTTACATGATCTCGTGGTGGATGAACTCAGTCTGGTCTTACATGGAGATAGGGTCACATTAAGAACAAATCCCTCATTCATGCCCATTGTTGTTTCAGAGTTTACCTTGAATCAAGCCGTCAGTCTCACTGTGTTCTATCCAGATCCTCAGAAACAGGGAGAAAAGATTCTACATATTCTGGACAGTCATAGGCAGCTCAGGTACCATCTTGACAGAACTAATTCCTTCAGAAAATCTGATTAGCTATTTGTTTCTTATGTTGGGGCAAAGAAAGGACACTGTGTCAGAACACACTGTTCCCAAATGTTTTTTCCTAGCTATTGCCTGTTGTTATTCCCACAATGGTAAATCAGTTCCAGGCAGTATAAAGACTTTTTCACCTAGAGCCTTTGTTTCTTTGATGGTATATTGGAAAGAAGTGGACTCTAAACATTTTCTAGAGGCCACTGCATGGTCCTGTGTACACCCTTGTACAAGGCATTACAATCTGCATGCCTTTTCTAGATCCAGGAAGGAAAAAGAACAGCCCAGTGCTTTTTGCTAAACAGATTTCTCATCCTCTTATGTTGAGCTGTCAGGCGATTGTCCAGTTTGTCCCTGATGTTGACTAGCAAATTGGTTTATATTTTCTTCTTAATGGCACAGTGGGTCTGTTAGTGCTTATGAGGAGGACAGGCTTTGAGCTGTTAATAATTTTCTTTTTTTGTGAGTTGGTTAATTTGATCAATGCCTTCATTTGCTTACTTGTAACTCTAAGATATTTAACCTAGCAGTGCTACCAGAGTCCCAACTTGCACCTGAAAGGGGGCATTTGTGTATAGTGGGCTCACCAGGCAACAAATTAATGAAAACAGATGCCCAGAATTTTGTAGAATGTCCAGCTTTTACAAACTTTGTGGATTTCTGCTAAATAAATGTTTGTAGTCACTAAATAACGAGAGATTTGAGTTTCAAACTTCATATCCATCAGGAAAACGTACTGCAAAGCTTGCTATTCTAGCAACATCCTGAGTTTGAGTAACATTTAAAATCTGCCTGTCACTTATTTTGGCCTCATCACCATTATTTTTGGCTGTGTTTCAGATTCTTGTGTGATGAGAATATGAAGCCTGCAGGGGACTACTGCATAACAAGTGCCCAGAATGTCATTAAATGACCAGATTTTGCTTACATTTTGGTATGTTCTAAAAATTTGTATTTCTGGCAAATCATTGATGTTTGTAGTTGTGAAGTAATGAAAGACATGCAAGTTTCAAACTTCAGATTTTTCAGAAAATATATTTTAATACAAAATCTGGTAATAGCAAATTATGGCCTTTTGTTGCCCCTATTATTTTGGTTTTGTCCCTCATTCACATGTCAAGACTTTGATAGGCATGCTGAGTGAGGACTACAGCATATAGGTGTGAGGATTGTTTCATATTTTAGTGTGTTTTTCATAACACTTGAGATTTTGCTGGCCACTCCACTGAGGTTTACAGTATCTTAATAAGAGATCTTCTTCTTCTGGATTTTCCTGGTTAGGGTTCGCCACAGCGGATCACCTGTCCACTCATGAATGGCAGTGGAGTTTTACGGTGTCGAGTTGCCAACCCAGCTCCCAACCTTCCACAGAAGACACACACATGCATGCACTCATGCCTAGGGCCAATTTAGAGTGTCCAATCCACCTACAGCATGTCTTTGGGATGTGGGAGGAAACCAGAGCATCCGGAGGAAACCCACGCGACCACAGGTAGGACATGCAGACTCCGCACAGAAGGTACCCCAGCCGAGGATTGAACCGGAGAACCTCATGCTGTGAGGCGGCAACGCTAACCACTGCACCACCACAGCCACCCATCTAAATAAGAGACATTATAATTTTGAAATTCATATCCTTCAGAGAATGATTTCACTTAACTGCAAAACCTGTTATTCTAGCAACTTTAAAAAGCTGTACCTTCTTGATTTTGGACACTAGTCACCCACCCCTGATGTGCTGATTTAAACATGCATATTCTATACTAATTAAGTGTCCCTGATTTTAAGGTCCTTTGTACCATATTCCCCATTTGGAGGTTGAGATGTATGATCTGTATTAATTTTTAAGAAGAGCCTTGCAGTTCCTGACATTCTGCAGAATGATGTCCTACATAACTCGTGTAGTTGTTTCCTGTATATTAAATGAGTAATTCCAGTTTTGCTCATGTTGGAAGGACTTTTGATACCATTTAGAGGAGATTATGTATGAGGTCAAGAGCTGTATGGCTAATAATAGTGTTTAGAAGTAAACCTTGAAGTGAGCACTGTATAGTTTGCCGTTTTGCAGCTCACATTACAGACTGTAAAACCTAGAGCTTCTTGACATCTAGTGGCCATCTTTTTATTTTTACTGTAACAGCAGAGATCTGATTTAGTTTTAATAGCAAGATAAAAGGAATCTAGTCAGCTATTGCATCTGTATAGGAATTACTGTATTTTACAGTCACACTAGAAGTGACAACATACGAAGTGCAAACTCTGCTTGATATTCAGTACATTGTGTATGTATATTGGGTGTTTCCAATATTCTGATTGTATGTGTTTTAGTGTTTTTCAATTTTGACATGTTGTTTTGTGCTTTCTATAATAATTATTTCAAGCATTGGATGCTTTTGACCGTAAGCAACCAAATTTAGAGATTATTTATTGTCTTAAGTGTTTGCCAGAACTGTTAGGAGACTGTTGAGCACTTTGTGGTTTCTTATATCACAGTCACGCTACCTGACATTACGCTGTTGTTGAAGGACATTTCAGTATAAAATGTCATTCTTATCTTGTCTGCATTAGATAGTAATCTGATAATATTCTTTAGTGTTTTACGAATCCACGTAGCTGACCTTAATTTTTGATTTTCTAGTTTGTCTTAATAGCATTTATGTTTGCTTTAGAAAAAAAGATGCCTAAATTTCATTATCTTTTCAAGAGTCTGCATCAGTGAATTTTATATGCTAGTATCTCCTCTTGTACAATCACCAGCATTTCTTTTCTTTTTTTTTTATTTTAACTGTGCTGTTGTCTTTTCTGAAAACTGCAAACCAGTATTTGCAACAAATATGAAAGCTTTTCAGGTTGTCTCAGTATTCTGATCTGTACATTAGATTAACAGTCAGTATTTTGTAGGTAACATTTAAGAAGGGTTTAAAAAAAAAAACCCATGAGCAAAACTGTTACCTGGTCTGAAGGCATGGCAAGCCTAAAATAATTTTAATTGTGGTGAAGGTAAATGTACGTTATTGTCTTGTGAAGTACTACTAGCCACATAGGTGCAGCCGTAGCATTGTCGCCTCAAAGCAAGAGGTTCTCCCGTTCGATTCTCGGCAGGAGCACCTTCTGCGTGGAGTCTGCATGTCCTCCCCATGGTAGAGTAGTGTTCAAAAGACATGCGTGAATGGGTGTGCCTTCGTTGAAGGTTGGGCGTCGAGCTGGCACCTCGGCACCACAAAAATCTACTGCCAATCATTAGCGGAACTGTGGCGACTCCTAACTGGGAAAAGCCGAAAGAAAAACAACAGCATTGCCTTGTGAAGTACTGCCATCAGACTGTGGTACGTAAAAAAATAAAACACCCTGCACATCTGTACGATTTTGTTTCTTTTTTTTATTTTTTATTTTACAGTATTAGCAAGACAAGGCGACCATGATATAGAGAGAGCTGGTGTAAGCCGAGTAGCTGTACCCTGGCAAGTTTTCTTCTCTGTACTGCAAGGAACAACAGACTGCACCTTGTTTAGCAGAAGTTATTACACCACTTTGGTATAGAAAACAACTGTTGTGACCGTTCAAACTACTCAGTCGAGGTCATATAGGTTACTTAAGACATCAGATAAATTAGTGCTGCAAATGGGAAAATAAGCTGTTAACCCTTGTGTAATTAAAGATGTGAAAGCCAGTTACATGATCAGAAGGCCTTGTATGTAAGGATTTTTGAGAGACTTAATCTAGCCTGTAGATCACATTGAGAGAGAGAGAGAGAGAGAGAGAGAGAGAGAGGTGTCATGCTGTACAGCAGTCTGTGACACTGCAGTTTGCATTTTTTTACATAGATGTTATGACTATTTTTGTAATTTGTCAAGGACATTACTTTGCTCACTGATGTTGTTACATAATGAAAATTAGATGTAAAATGTTGTACATCTCCATTGTACTCTTGTCAACTCACTGTGACATAAGGCAGTTTTTGCAAATAGCACGAGCGGGATTACAGCATTTCTGACACATGAACTTTGACTGAAAATGAGGTGCAACAAGCAATAAAATTAAACAAATAACTAAAAACAGTTCATTTTGTCCAGTCATGCCTTTGAACAACTTCTAGAAGTTAGGTACCCAAATATGAATAAATTAAACACAGAAAATACCAAGTGTTTAGGTTTTTTAATAATGTGACAGGAATGGACCCCATTCCAAACTCTAAAGTCTACAAAAAAGTTTTGCTTTCTAAGTAAGAATTTTTTTATTCTGCATACCAAATGTGCTTTTGGCAGTGATATTCCTGAGGGAGTAGCATTGTATTTAAAAGTTCATAGATATTTTCAACATTTCCTGTAATAAGTACAGAGTTATTGGGGACATTCCAGTTGGTTGTCAAGGGAAACATGACTGGGTCATAGGTTAAGGCGCTGTAAAGTTAACAGGGGAGAGGTAAAATGTTCACAAGTGTTGTAATATGCCTTTTCTTGTCTGAAGTGACCAATGGGAATGAAAAACAAAATGCATGTCTAAAGTAAATTGTGACAATTAAAAACTTCAGTAATTAATGAAATATAGGACCACATCCTGAGCTGCCCTACTAACAGCAGAAATGGAAATGTCACAGAGCATTTGTTTGTGTAGTCTTCAACATAGGTAGTTGTTGTGAAAATCCTAAAAGTTGCTGTGGGATGTAAAGGGAATACATGTCAGAGCTGTCTACTACTAGAAATTAACCTGTTATTATTGTATATAGGCAGTGACATGCTACCTACATTACTTTTTGCAGTTGTGCCATCACCCTAAAGACTTGCACAGGCAGAGGAGTGTGATTGATAGCATATAAGTTAGGAAAGGGCATACATTAGATTTATAAAATGTTATTATGCGTAAGACGAATTTGTAAGGTAAAGGCTGGTCACAGTGTTCCAGTAACTCAAGATGAGTAACAAGTTCGAGGCAGCACTTGTATCAAAATAAGATGTGTTCAGGATGACTTGAAACTAGGAGTGGAGGGTAATCTGTAAAAGTCCAGTCCATGAGGAATCTATTCTTCTTAAAATGGTGAGCCTTTAGAATGCCCTTTGTAAAGGTACCGAGTTCAGAAGTGGAAGAGGAATAAAAAACTTGGCACAGAAGCTTAAGTTACTTCTATTGATATGTAAGAGGAAGCAAATTTCAGTTGTATCATTGAGATGTTCTTATAGAAGTTTCTGTGGGAGAAGTGGGGGATTGAGAACCTCTTGGTGGATGATGTAGGTCTTTCATGGGCTAGCCTGAGCTTTTGTAGCACTTGGTGTTCCTCAAGTCTTGGATGTCCTGGAGGAATGTGCTCACTGGTGCATCTGCAGAGCCAGACTTCCTGTCCCCTGCCTGTAGGAAACCTGATCAGTTCTTTTGGGTTGGGGATTCTCACAAGTTCCTTGGTAAAACTTGTGTGGTTGATCCAGCCATGGTGTTCCTGGATTCCAGCAAGTGATATACTCCAACTCCATCCAGGGACCTTGTTCCTGTTGACTAGTAAAATAAGATATTTGGCAGGTTTAGGAAGAAGGTATACCCTTCTGCTACCCTGTCTTTTGGAACCTTAAACTACCAGACCCACATGCTTATCTTTCAGCAGTCCCTGCTAGAAAAGATAAGGGCCAAGGCAGAGGGGATCCAGCATAAAGATCTGAAGCAGGATGCTTGAACATTGTGACCCATCAGTTCAGCTTGCCAAGCGCTCCATGAAATGTGGATATGATGCTGGAGGTGCATCATGCAGGGCAGCAGCTACAGTGCCTGTTATTCACAGACATGCCTAGTTGAAGACATTGCCTCTTCCAGACCATGTAAAGACAGAGCTCCTTAATGCACCCTTGGACAAGGATCTCCTATTTGGACCACCTGCTGAACAAGTTAAGAAACTGGAGGTAAAGGTCAAGATTGTGCAGTCTGTCAAATAGTGTTTTCAAACCCAAGTTCCTAAATTCAGCAGAGACTACCAAGCCAAAACCTGGTGGTCCTTGTGCCCAAAACAGGACAAAAACAAAGCTGGTTAGTGGAAAAAGGGAAATTCAAACGGGACTGGCAAACAAGGCACAAAGAAACCCTGGGGCCTTCAAGGCTGTGATTCCAGAGAAATCAGCCTTGATTCAGACGGGGTGCCACCTCTTCCCTTCAGCCGGAATTGGAGGGGTTCTTAGCCTTCTTTGTGGAAAAAAAAAATCTGGGAAATCATCACCCAGGAATAGTGGGTCATAAACAGTCTTCACCAAGGTTGCTGGTTACAATTCATAAAAATTCCAAATTGCAGAGGCATTCCCCAGTTCCAAAAGACCAGTTAAACCTTTCTCTTTCAGGCTTAAAATAAATGATGTAGTCAGAGAAACATAGAGGTGCTCCCATCTGGAGAGGAATGACAAGATTTTTAGACTATTTCTGTTACCAAGAAGGGAAGGCATATGGAGACTCATTCTGGACTTTTCACATTTAAACATGTTTCTTGTTGTCCCAAAGTACAAAATGTTAACTGTGTAAATTTCGTTACCCTTACTACCATACCAGACGCTCATGGTCACTGTAGATCTAAAATATGCCTCCCTTCACATCCCCATGGCCAAACTACACCAGAAGGTTATCAGGTTTGTAGCCCAGGGGAAGTATTTCCAATTCACATCATTGTCCTTCTGTACCTAGAAGCTTTTCCAAATTCCAGGCTTCAGTAATTGCTTTCTTCAGGACAAAAGGCTACCATGTTTATCCTTACCTAGACATCTGTCTCATCTTGGCAGAATCCAGATAGGCAATGGACAAACAGTTGGGATTAACCCTAAATGCATTCAGGGATCTGAATCTCACTATCAGTAAGAACAAATCAAACCTAGCCCCTTCTTGGAACTTAGTTTCCCTGTAAGCACACCTGGACATCATCCATCTCATATCCTTACTCCCAGAGGACAGAGTGTCTCATCCAACTCTACTTCCAGAAGATTTTGCAGAAGGCAACAGTATCACTAAGGGAATTCCTCAGACTATTGGTTTACATGGCATCCTGAATTCCAGTGGTACCCTTAGCTCATCCCTGCATCCGAAAGGATCAGTTGGTGTCAGCACACCCATTCCTTGGTGGCCAGAATTCCTATTCTCCCTTGCATCATAAAGGAGATTCATGGTTAATAGTACAGTGCCATCTCAATCATGGTTTGCCCTTCAAAGCAGTCCAGCCCACTACGAATCTTGCCACAGATTCCTTGGATCTAGCCTGCATGGCGCATTGGGAATATGGAAGTCCAGGATGAAGAAAAAACTTATAAACATAAAGGAGATGATCGCAGTCAGTCTAACACTGAAGGCTTTCAACCACATGTTCAAGCAAGGGGTCCTCTAGATTGTGACAGACCATACTAATGTGATGTGGAACATAAGCGGGCATTTAAGGGGCAACTCGCTCAAAGCTTCTGTGCAGGCTTACAGTGTAGGCCTAGAGGAAGCCCAAGGGGTAGACATAACTCTGACAGAAGCCTGCATCCCTACATAAGAAAACATATTAGTATACAGGCTGGCAGATTTCAAGTTGACCCTCACAAATGAATGCAGGGATTCTTTTTGGATCTGACCAGAATCCGGCATATAAAATAGAACTGCTTGCTTCACCTCTAGATAGGTAACTGAGGCAGTTGCGCTCCAGAACAACAACTCTAGAAACTTAGAAAAATAGATGTTTTCTTGAATGGTGAAGTCTTTGTTTTTTGTTTTTTTGTTTTGTATACTTTCCGTCCTGTAATCATGATCCCCAGGGTACTCATAAAAATTGAGGAAAGGCCAAAAGTCATTCTAGTGGTCTCCTTTTGGGCAAGGCAGCACTGGTTCTTTCTCCTACACAGCCTGGCAATGACAGAATGGAAAGTGTTGCCTTAGAGTATGGGCCTGCTGACAAGGAATCCCTCTTGCACCCCACCCTGACCACTCCAAGGCAGTCAGATTGGATGATTTCACACTAATTCCAGAAAGGCACAACATGTATTATCAGGATCTGCTAAAGATGTAAACTAAATGCAAGAAATCGTTCCTAGATAACTGTAAAAGATTCTTCTTGTTTTGCCAGTCCAGGAACATATGCCCAAGCAAAGCTAAAATGGCTGTGGTCCTAGAATACTTGTCAGACTTGTACAAAACTGGCTTATCTTATGCATCTGTTAAACTACATGCTTATGCTATTTCAGCCTGCCTACCCATGGCCCACCTCTGTATTCCAGACCTTCTTTAAGCAGTTTCTCAAGGGGTTCCTGCATCTTAGACCTCTAAAAAAATATGTTGTTCCACCATGGAATCTTAATTGTGTTTTAGCGAAATTGACCGTAATTCCTTTTGAACCAACTGCTTCTGCTTCTTTTCAGTTTTTATCTTGGAAGATACTGTTTTTGGTGGATGTTACCTTTGCAAAGACAATTAGTGAGCTTCAGGCTTTAATGTGCAGAGAACCATTCTTAATGTTCTTGCAGGACAGGGTATCCTTTTATGCAAACCCTTCTTTCATGTCTAAGGTGGTTTCTGAGCTATCCCTTAAACAAGCCATTTACTTGCCAGTTTTTTTTTTATCTAATCCATAGAACAGTGAGGAAAGGACGTGTTATGCCCTTGATGTGTATAGGCCACTGAGAATTCATTTACACAGGACTAAGAAATTCAGAAAAACTGGTCAGTTATTTGTTTCCTTAGCAAAAGAGAAAGAAGGAAGGTCATTAAGCAAACAAACTCTTTTTAAACTGTTTGCCTATTGCTTTTCATGTTTGTATACAACTCATGGCAAGACTGTTCACGATATGTCGTAGACAAATCCACTTGAGCCACTGCAGCCACGCTGATGTGGAAACAGCAACCTTTTGCTTCTATTCACACTTCTCTGGGCACTACAGTCTAGAGATAAAGATAACCTCTAGAGCCAAGCAGGACTTGCCTCTGTTATCCTGCAGGGCCTTATGTCTTGATTAAATGCCCTATTTTCTTTATGCTTTGAGATGTTCAAGTAGATTTCAGTGTTGCAGTTCAGTTGCTCTCCACTTTCACCATTCTCTCCTTTGATTTTTATTATGTTGTCTATATCCTGGGTTGGGGTGGCACCCCAGTCCTTTCATCCACAGCTTTACGTGTTCACTTCTCATTTCCCTGCCAAGCCCTCCTTACCTTAACCTACTTCTTGGAGAGGGAGACCGAGGATCTCTGTTGTGGACCTGTGACACAAGGGGCTGTTATCATCTAGTCCAATTGTGCTTTGGCACTGGGGTCATTTATCTGACTTCTCTAGGGCAAGAAAGAGCTGAAGACATCAGGGCAGCTGTTATACCACCAACATGTCTGCATAGTGTTGGTAGGATGTCGGCTAAGGTCCTGGGGAAGGTAGAGTTCTGGAAGTTGGGTCTGCCATTCAGACTACTTGTAGGTAGGTATGCCCAAAAGTGAGGACTGCAACAGTGAATTTATTCAAACCTCTACATTTAGGTAGTGTTACATAACTGAACTTCAGAAATGTGGTACCAACTGAACAGAACGTCTAAGAAAATGGAATTTCAAACAGAGAAATGTATAAACTAGAACAGAGTACAGTATATACTTTTCCTCAGATACATAACTTCCCAATACACAGGTTGATATTTTCATTTGTTCACTTCCTACTAAAAAGACAAAAAGCAGGTTTCTAAATATTTAAACATGATGTAAGAAGCAAAAAGGGCCCCTAGGGCAAGTTGAGTTTTCCTTGGATAGCTAAGAAAATGCTGTCTTCTGTAACTGAAAGATTAGACACATCCAAGAAAAGATGCTCCTTCTGTAAAAACACGTATCCTAAGTAAACTGTGTATCTTTCTGATAAGCAAACTGACTGAAAGAGGCCTTTGCTCTAAACATAACCTTTGTCACCACACAGGCAATTGTGCTTTTAGCTTTTAAAATGTCAAAGGTTTCTCAGCTGTGCTCAGTAAAAATGAAAGGTAAAATGTGACAAAAATATCTGTTCACCTAAACCAAGCTTTGTAAAAAGGGACAAGTGTGAAATTCACAAAAGCTTTTAGTTTAAATATATTTTGGTTCCTTGCTAGTGTTAGAAGTGGCATCATGTCATATCCTGAACACTAAATGATCCACACTGCCTTTTTGTGTGCAGATGTTTTGTCCTGCATTCAGTTTAAAAACTTGTTTATATTAGATGGCTATGTTGTTTAAACTTCACTGTATAAATCTGCTTGCAAATAGATATGCATACCTGTTTTATGATACAAAGTCTGCTTATTTATGTGTATATAATTTGCATTAAATTGCTGTGGCTAGAGAAGAGTTTGCTCCTCTCTTTCAGAGGACAGCACTAAAGACAAATGCCATTTTGTGTGCACCTAAGGGCCCAAGTGTTGATAAAAACAGACAATTTATATTAGAGCATGGGGAAACTGTGCATCAACTCCCTGATTGGAAAACAAATGTTCTCCAGCAGGGTATTAATGTACAAGTAATGCTGCTGACAAACAAGTCCGCCTCTTAAGGGCAGCATATCAAGCTGCCGTGGAGCTTGGACTGCAAAAAAGAACTAATGTCTGCCATTGCTTTACGCTTGCTAAGCAGCAGTTCTGTTGTTTAGCGAGCATAAAATGTAAAAAAAAAAAAACAGAGAGAGAGAGACTGTGTGTGTGTGTGTGTGTGTGTGTGTGTGTGTGTGTGTATGTATGAGAGAGATATCAAGAGAAAGCGAGAGTGATCTTGTGTAACTGAATGCTTGTATGAAAGTAGAGGAGACTGTGTGTGTGAGAGAGAGATCGAGAGAGTGATGTATGTGTGTGAAAGTGGAAGAGACTGTGTATGTGCCAGAGCCATGGGCTCAAGCTCAATGCCAATAAATGTATAGTTATCCCCTTTGAGGAAAAAACATGTACCCGTGAATTATCACATAGGTGGCAGTACACTAAACACCGAAAGTGTGATAAGAGACGTAGGGACACAGGTGGACAGTGGTCTCACCTTTAATAACCACATCGCCACAACAGTCAGGAAATCCTTCTATGTGGCACACCTCATCACTAGGGGCTTTTCATCCAGAAAAAAGGAGGTCATTGTCCCACTGTACTCATCCCTCATTAGACCCATTATAGAATACAGTGCTCCATTTGGTATGTGCCTCTCAAGACATCTGCAACAACTGGAAAGGCCGCAGAAATACCTCACTAAAAGAGTCACAGGCCTAAAGCAGATGCCCTACACTGACGTCCTTAAAAAACTCCAACTATACTCTGTCGCATATCGTCCACTCCGAGGCGATCTCTGCTTAACATACAAGACCATGTCAAACCCAGAGCTGTTGGACATGCTACACTTAAAGAAATCCCAATCCTTTAGAGCCACACACTCCAGGGATCTAAATCTTGTCATCACAATAAACAAAACATGCTGGAGGGATAGGTTCCTGACCCAGAGACTCCCCAGACTCTGGAATAGACTGCCCATACATGTCAAGCAGAGTGCCTCTTTACTCCTCTTCAAAAGGAACCTTGATGATTGGATGTGAGAAAGGAAATTCACCCTGGGGATCACGTCAGTCGCCCTGCTAGACAGGGGTCCAGGGAAGTAAATAGTATGGGAAGAAATAGTCAGGTAATTGTTATGGCTAGGCTTGTATAGGCCCTAGGGCCGATAGCCTAGTACCAACCTATGAGAGAGAGAATGGGATCTATGTAAAATTGTTGTGTTTTACTTGGTTATTATTTTTTAAGCAATATATTATTTTTTATATATGTTTGATGCAAAATGCTTCCTCCCAACACCATTAATTTATACCACAGCAAGTCTGAAATATTGGGTGGAAGAATTATTTTACATTAAAAATGTATAAAATATAGTACTTAAATAAGCAAGTAAAACACAATTTTACAGAGAGACAATTCTCTAATTGCAATAATACCCTCCAGGGTGTGTGTTAATGTGTAATTAATGCCCTTCCAGTCAGGTCTCATAACACCCCTGGGCAGGCGTTAATTACACATTAACACACACCCTGGGGGGCATTATTGCTTGTGTATTCTTTTGTATTTATTTATTGCCAAGTCCAGTGGGGAGTAGAGCTAGCAATGAGCCCATTAAATAATCCAACTGTATTTTAGTATATGCTGCAGTGTGCCAGTTTTAAGAAGGGAGATGGTAGATTTTTCAGTTATGTCTGTTGTGTACCAAGTCTGTAAGTACTTCACTCCAGGTGAGAAGGCAAACAAGTATATACTCAGTGATTTTTAAGTGGCTGGAAATGCCTTCTGTTTTACTGCAAGTGGTGATTGCAGTATTCCTAAAGTCACATGGATGCAGTCAGTACATATCACTGGTTTAAGTACAGCAGAATGGATGTGACTTTATACCGTAGAGCCTGTTTTTGGTAAAGTGGTAAGATACAACAGAAGTACTTCTCAAAAGGGTGCATAGATATTCAAGGATTTACTTCTGCAACTTGTTACATTCGTCTGTCCTTTCACAGAAGTTATTTGGTGTTTGGATGTTCAGCTATATATGCTTACATATATATATATATATATATATATATATATATATATATATATATATATAGCTTCCACAGTGTCAAATACCTGTAATTGCGTTTATTGGTATGGTTCTAGTAGGCTGAAACTTCCTTTGCACTATGGAGAACTGCCTGGGTTTACTGATGCTGGGCAAAGAAAAATGTTGCTGAGTCAGGTCTGTCATCCCAAGAAGCTTATGTAAGTGAAGAACCTGCTTGTAAGAGGAAAATCCTGGGGAGACCTCATGATTACTGTCTAATTGTTTATCTGGGATTCACAGCTTAGCTAGTATGCAAGTAAATTAACATCTTGTCGATCCACCTCTTTTACCAAAGATTCGTTTTTTGGCTAAAATGTATTGTCCATTTTCTGAAACATCTTTATTTCACAGTTAATTTAATTTCCAGATACTCTTCTCATGTTAAGGTGATTTTGAAAAAGCCACGGTTATAGTGCATTGCATGACTTTTTAGTTTCACTATTTTTATTTTCCTGTGCAGCCACACTCACAAAATGATATCACAGTAGGTATTAGAAAGTAAGTTGCATACATCTGCAAAGCAATCAAAGAATAAACAATATACTTTATATTGGAACGTAAAAAACTACTCAATATAAGGTGTTCCAATATAACATGTTTCACTTTCAAGAATTAGTTGGTATATTGTCTTTCTGGGAAGTAAAAAAAAAAACTTGTTGATACATTTAACATGAAAATATAGTAGCTTGGACATTAATGTAGGAAGTGAGGCATTGTGGGTTCAGTCTTCCATGATTTCATGGTAAGAGTTGTGTTCCAAGAAAAATTTCAAGGTATTCTCATTTTCAACAAAATGAAATATAGAAGAGCACAATTTTTGCTTGAAAACTGTGTAATATGCTATCATACATGGTAAGGAAGTTATTTTCAGTTGAGAGTGTGTATTATTACACTTGCATCAGAAAGAAAGCAATATATTTTACATTTAGTAATGAGATAGGTGAGATAGGTGCAGTGGAGTTGAACAAACCTTTTTCAGATATGATTTAAGAAGGGGAAAAAAAAAGAACAAACCTAACAAAAAGAAAAGACAAAGAAAATAAGATTAACAGAACAGTTTGTTGTGCATATGACAGAAAAGTAATGATAAGTGGTAAATAGATAACATGTTGGAGCAGAAAACTAGACTATGTTTTTATTTTTAAGTTTATTCTTGTGTCTAGATAACTGACATGGACAGCAGTCGTGGCAGGTTCGTTTATAATAAAAAAAAAATTCTGAAGGAAGGCCTTTAAATGCTGGTGTGCTAATTGCTACCATTTTATTGCCTATGAACATACCTTAAAGCATGAGCAGCAAATAACCAGGAGTCTGGTATTACCCTTCCTGGGTTACGATTCAAATGAAGGCTAATGTCCTTCTTTCTTTTATTTATTTATTTTTTTCTCAAATTTTTTTTTTATTTTTCAAATACATTTGAATAAATTCCATAGTATTTGTATATAACATCTTAAATAACTACGTACAGTATTTACATGAGCCTGACACTATAACAGAACTCAATATATACAATTACTTTATAGGTATAACAATCCAGTTATCAGAGTGTATCTGTTCAGTTATTGTAAAGTCTCAATCAATGATGAGACTTTTTTTCCATGGATTGTTAATAAGTGGCTTAGGATGAATCCTTAATTCTTTAATTTCCAACAATGATGTGGTCTTCAGTAGGCTGTTGAAGTCTTCCAAAGTTGGTATTGTGTTTGTATTCCATCTTCTTCTTATACACTTCCTTGAGATTGCAACTATTGTCCATACTAGATACATATTTGACTCATTCAAATGAGGACCTTCGTGCACATTTAATAATACTAGAGCTTTAGATAAGTTAAACAATTCATTAAATAAAGCTTGTAAAAAGTTTTTAATACCATTCCAAAATGGATTAATTTTAACACAGTCGAAAAAAAATGTGATTCCAATCTGCATTGTGTATTTGCTCATACCTCCAACATATTCCCTTTGTGGAAGAATTAATTTTAGTAATTCTATCTGGAGTTAAGAATGCTCTGTGCAAGCATTTCCAATTAAAAACTTTCCAGTATTGTGTAAAGGATGTATGTTTTATTGATGATAAAATACTTGATTTAATTTCTTCAGTTAGCTGTAATGAGTGTCCTTTTGTTATATAATTCCAATATGAGGATTTGGGTGTTGTTTTATAATTTATTAATATCTTGTAAAATTTTGAAATACTATTTCCCATGTCATAATCATTATATATGATTTCATATAGGTATTTCGTAAGTTTAGGTATTTCTTTAAATGAAGAATTACTAATTATTCTGCATAAATCTTACAAATGCGTCAGAATGCTTTGCATAGTTAGCCAATCTTGTTGTGGAATTTTGTATGTTGTTTCTTTTGTTTGTATATCCAGAACTTTTAGTTCTTTGATACATTAAAACCAACAAACAAATACTTTCTGTTCCTAGGAATTAATTATTTCTCTGTATATTTTATGTGGATAGCGCTTTGTAACTATGAATGATGTTAAAAGATCAAACCAGATTTTTAAATCTGTATTTGCATTAATAATTTTCCTAAATGAATCAATGTAATAATTAATCATATGAGTTTTAGTGGGCTTAGTTGTGTTATTTTACATACTAATACATAATATTTGCCATGGCAAATTGTTTTTTTCTGTTATTTGAAATGTATTTTTTATAAATCAAATTCATTTATTGATATTACCGTTAGTAATTCTTTCCAAATTGCAGAATAATTTGGACGTATCCAATCTGATATTGTTTTAGATATTGATGCTTTTATACATGTTTCTATATCAGGAAAGTTTAATCCTCCCTGCTTCCATGGTCCGATATGATGTGTTAAAGCTATTCTGTTTCTTTTGGGAAACCATAAAAATTTTATTAGGCATGAGTTGAGTATATTCCTTTCAGGTAACAGTTGTATTGCCAAAGCTATATATAGAATCTTGGGTAGTAAAACAATTTTTATTAACTGTAATCTGTCTTCAAATGTTAATATTGTTTTGTTCCACTTTTCCACAGAGATTTTAATTGTATTGATGATTTTATTGTAATTCTTTGAGACTAATTCATTATTATCCTTGCAAAACTCAATTCCTAGATATTTTAAGGTAGATTCTTGTTTCCCTATAATGTGATCCCCCTTCATCTGCAATTCTTTTTTTTTTTTTAATTGATTTTGAGTTATTGAAATAGAGTCCTGAAGTCCTGTAAAATGTGTCTCTTAAAATATCTAATTCTTCTAATGTCTCTTTTGTATTGGATAATTTTAATAATATGTCATCAGCAGAGAGCATTACTTTAGACTTGTATTTTTCATAAACATCTACTCCTTTGATTTTTGTATTGTTACATTGTGAATCTGCCAATATTTCAATAGTCAAAGGAAATAGAATTGGTGACATTGACATCCTTGTTTAGTACCCTTTGTTATATGTATAGATTCAGAGGTGAAAGGACCTAGTTTAACATACACTAAATTATTTGTATATATATTCTTTAGTAGATGAACAAAGGAAGGAGGAAATTCAAATAACACCAGAATTTTGAATAAATAGTCCCAATTTAGGGAATCAAAGGCTTTCTCTATATCTAAGCCAATTATGAGTGTTTTTTGTTTTCTTTATTAACATAATTTGTAAGAGAAATTATCCTTTTAATATTGTCATGTGTGTCTATGATATATAAATCCAGTTTGATCATTATTTATTGTTTTGGATAGTGGTATTTCCATTCTGTTAGTTAATATTGTCATAAATATCTTATATTCATTATTTAATAATAATATAGTTCTATATGAGGTACAGAGGTTTGGGGATTTGTTTTCCTTTAAGATTGTTGTGATTAAGGAATATCTCCAATAGGGTGGTATTAAAGCTTGTGACTGAATTTCTAATATAGTTTATGGAAGAGGGAATAATATCTTTGAAGGAAAACATTTGTATATTTCCATAATTATACCATCTATACCTGGAGTTTATTATTTTTGCCCTCTTTTATTGTATCTGTAATTTCTTTGTAGGATATGGGTGCTTACAGATCTAGTTTTAATTTTTCTGGTATTTTTTTATATTAGAACATTTTTCATCTAGATTTAATTGATCAATATGTATATTTTCTTTTTGGAAGTGTTCCATGTAGTGATTTCTATAGGCATCAAGAATGTCACCTGTATCCAAGACATTTTCCCCCTTTCCCCCTTCCTCACCATTCTCTGCTAAAATATCCCAAATCACACTTCCATCCACCCTCCACCCTCCCGAGATCCAGGCCAAAACACCAAACATCTCTTCCCAGTTGACAAGCATCAGTAAACCTCGATCACAAGCTGCAACCCACAGCTTCCCAGAGACGAAAATGGCAACATACAACAGCTGCTAGACACAGCTGCATCGACATACACCATGTCAGGCTTAATCAAACAGCACTCGAAGCTATGATACCTTGCCATAATTGATATTAATTATGTTTAGACAGAATAATAATGACATTTGTACGAGCTGCCAGACATGGCTGCATCCACGCACACCATATCAGGATTGATCAAACAGCACTCAAAGTTATGATACCTGCCATAATTGATATTAACTAAATTTAGACAGAATAATGATGACATTTGTATTAAGAGCTTGCTACTATTATCTAACCAGGATATACATGACATTTCTAAATCATACTTTAACTGAAGAAGACATTAGTCTCCATGGCAGCATTTTGTTTCAAAACACTCTGCTGTTACTGTTATTATATATGATGTTAATTTGTTACATTTGAGTCTGAACTCTGATGAATGGTACCTTGTTGAATTAGTTAATTAATTCCTTAAATTATTATAAGTAAAATCAGTGAAAAATGAACAAGATAAGTATTCATTGAGTTCAAGTAGGGGAATAAAAACTTCTATGTTTGTACTATATGTTGCTTTATTTAGCTTATATATAATGTAAATAGTAACCCATCTTGACCTGGGTTCCTATCAGATAGTCTAACTTCTGGAAGTTCGAATCTCATATGGTCGAGACCATAAGTTCGAATTTGCAGAAGTTTGAGCATTTCAATGGAAATCTCTGTAAGGGGAGATTTCCGTTTTGTTCAATGTGGTGCGATCTCAGAGTTGGTATATTTAAGTAGCGGGGGGTGTGGAGGTGCAGGGGGGCTTACCCCCTGCTTACAACAGTTTATTTTGTTTTCTTTTCTTTTTTTGTTTTTTTTATCCATAGTCGAAGTGTTTTAACTTCGAACAGGATGGTTCGAACATTCCGTATTCAGAGTTATTAAACTTCGACTATGTGATATAGACCCATTGACCTACCTTTGTGAAGAATTATTGGACTCTTTGAACATTCTGAATAAATTACTGTTTCTCAGTTGTTTAAGAATCCCTCCTTTTTTAAAAAAATAAAAACAAATGACAAGTGATGTACCATAGTTGATACTTTGAGCGATGTAGTCGTAAGAGTTTTTTTTTTTTTTGGGACCGCTATCTTGGAATTAGTTTTTTTTCTTCTTCCTAGCATCAGTCCAAGGATTTGTTGCTTTTATTCTTTTAAGAGTAGGGGCTACCCATTCCATTTTTTTGTGGGATAGACACTATGTTGTTTTTGATGAATATAGTAGCTTCTTCTAAGTCATTAAAGGTTCTCATCTCATTGGCAAAAAGTATTTTTATCTTGGCTAGAAAGACCAGCTGTGCTTTAATGTTGTTTTGTTTCAACAGTTTTATTATTGGCCAGACTTTTTTCCTTTATTCTAGTATTCTGGAAGAATAATCATTGTCAATCCTGATCAGGCTTTGATTGTATTTTAAGGGTGATTTTCTCCAGGCAAATTTTAATATTAGTTCCTTGTCCAGCAATGAAAGAAATTCTATAACTATGGATCTAGGTGGAGTATTTGTTGAGTTAGAAGCAGGTTTCCTCAGTGCTCTATGCGTCCTTTCGATTCTAAATGAAAGTCCCTTTTTCAAGTCTAAAAATTCAAGAATCCAGGTTGTTAAGAATGAAATAATGTCTTCAACTTCAGTGTTTTCAGGCAGACCAAAGATCCTTATGTTGTTTCTCCTTTCCCTGTTTTCTATGTCATCTATTTTGTTAAGCAGCCATGTAGTCTGTTGAAGCAGAAATTCGTTTTGGAATTCTTCCTCTTTGAGTCTCCCTTCTGTGTCATTTAGAGAAGTCTCTATATTTGTTATTTTTGTATGGTGTTGCTGTAGTAGTTCTTTAACAGTATCAGTCTGTTTTTGAGAATTTAATTTGAGGTTTTCTAAGTCATTTTTAAAGCCATCCATCTTCAAAGATAGTTCCTGTAAAGTGGATGTCATCAATTGCAGTTCTTTTTTCAAAGTAGCATCCGGATGAGAATTCCTTGAGTTGTTCATATTCAGTGACTCAGTATATCTATCTCCAAGTTACTTGACAGGAACATTTTTGTATATCTCCACCAAAATTAATATTTATGTAATTTAGTAGTTTATCTATAGATTTCTGATGTTTTAAACTTGAACAACATTTTCCTGTATTGTTATACTAATTTATGGAGCTTTCAAAATTCACTGCTCTCAGTTGGCCATCTAGGCTCCGCTGCTAATGTCTTTCTTAACAGGACCTTTGTCTCTCATATAACAGGAAACCGTTATGGTTTGTGATACATAGAGGTACAAGGCAGAATCTTGTCATAAAGCTAGTCCTGTGGGCACTTTGCTGTCTTATCTTTGCAGTTTTATACTAGACTAGACTTCAACTTGGCACTGCTCTAATGCTGTGACTTTTTAAGAACTTGTAGCTGAAGTAAGGTGGCATTCATTTCCGAAGCATTTGTGTGTGTAAATCTGTTTTTTTTTTTATTACATTTTTAAATTGATTGTTGCATTAGTAAAGCAAAAATACTGTGAAAGATAGGTAATTTATTCTCTTTCTAACTCCAGGGCAGAAGCTGTAGGAGATGATCTGCTTTGTTCTTCCAAGGTTCGAGACAAGAAGCAGAAGCAGTAATGATGTCCAGAATGCAGCG
Organism: Protopterus annectens; assembly: GCF_019279795.1. Lineage (NCBI taxonomy): Eukaryota > Metazoa > Chordata > Ceratodontiformes > Protopteridae > Protopterus > Protopterus annectens. The sequence continues at coordinate 1,858,801,264 of NC_056725.1, forward strand.
TTTCATGCTCTTGATAGCCGTACTATTCTTACTGGTAAAGAAATGGGCATACTGCCAAACTGAAGGTAAGATTTCTTGTACCGGCTGGGGAGTAGTTGCTGTGCAGAATGGCTGTTTGTAAATGCACAACTGGCTAAAGTGCCTTTTGCTGCAAGGGGAGGGACATAGCTCCTGTTATCTGGGGACGTCTCAGCCTGAGAGATATGTTTTTAAAGCAGGCGTGCAGGGGTAAGCATGGTGTGAATGGCTTGGAGTGAAACATGTTTTAAATATTTATGCATACTCTTCGAAATCTGTTGTCGGCCGTTCGATTCTCAGTTAGAGCGTCTTCTGTGTGATGACATGCGTGAATGGGCGTTTCTTCATTGAAGGTTGTGCGTTAGGCCCGGCAAGCCAGCACGTAAAAATCTAATGCCAATCATTAGCGGACCGGAGTTCCGTTGTGGCGACCCCTAACCGGGAAAAGCCGAAAGACACAACAACAACTCTTCGAAATCTGTGCTGTAATATAATTTGCTCAGTCACCAAGTCATTTTGTGAATTATTGCAGATTTTTCTCATCATTCTGTTGTGTACTCAAGTAAACCATATTGTGCTGTTCTGTAGTTATAAAAGAATAGAGTTTGCTACACAATACAGTGGGAAGTAGTAAAGGGAAACCCTGGTGAAGCAAGGGAAGTTTCCTGAGGCATATTTATTGAGTTCTGTTTTTGGACTAGATCTCTTAAAAGTCAGTGTTAGGTATCACTGCTGAGGACTAAGAGAGAAAGTGTACCATTACAGATGACAATGAGATCTGATCAAGGAAGAGAGAATGAAACTGGATTTCATGAAGTTATATGAATAATGAAACAAGTCTGCTTGAATTCAGGATTAAAAGGCTTTCACAAAGTTAAAGGAATGGTCCAATATGTGTCAACATGGATTTGTTACAAAAAAATGGAACTATTGTAACTGTGGTAGAAGTGCTTGTTGTTTTAGGGGAATTTTAGTTAAACATTCTACAATCTGTTTAAGTGGATGTTTTTATTTTAAAGTACTGTTGTAGAGGAAACTACTCCTTTTTGCACTTCCTACTGCTTTTGTGAGCTGCATATCTGTATACAGAATTAGGATACAGCCCTGCAAGAGTTAAGACAGGAAGAATGACTATATAGAAGGCTTGCAGCTCAGAAGTGTCTCAATTTTTGGTAGATGTGCATATTGTTTTAGATAAATTTTAGTGTAGCATTCTTGAATTTGAACAAGCTCCATGGCACAGACAGAAGAGCAGCCTCAGTGGCCCGTGTTCATTTGGTGGCCTGGGAAAGAGAGGAGCCATCCTTGGAAACGTGGGAGTAATGCAGCCAGTGCCAGAGGTCCTTAAGACTTGAGAGAGGGTACAACCCTACCAAAAAGTCAATCACCCATCCATCTCATTAATACAAACTTGAAGATGCATGTAGTCATCCTGGGTTTGGTTTGGCAGACATTGCATCTTGCTAGTTGACCACAGGAGTAAGAGTCGGGGACATACTTGAAAATCTGAGACACACAAAGATGACAGTTTCCTGACACGTAACCTGACTCTTACGACTAAGATATTCCCCTTGAAAATTGAGCTACCCCAATACAGGATGTGGGGTACTAATGCCAGTCAGGATGGGAGTTGCAAATAGGTCAGGATGATGCCACTAGAGGCTTAATGGTCAGGCTGAAAAGGGCAGCAAAAAGTTGTAATCTGTATCATACAGGCTGCTGAGGGGTGACTTGTGCATGGAAATGCTGCACATCTGCAAATCTAATGGTACAAGAGTCGCTCCCTGTAGGGATTTTACCTAGCTTGTGACATTATCAGAACATGCTGGAGAGACAGATATATTTCCCTGAGACTGCCGCTCCTCTGGAAAATCTTCCAATTAATGTGAAACAGAGCTTCTCACTAACTGTATTCAATGGGACACTGAAAATTCATCCCAGAGGTGGCATCCATGTCCCTCATGGACGGGGGTAGTTGGTGATGACCATAGGCTGACTCTGTGAATTACGTCCACCGAATGAGGACAAGTGGAACAACTTGGGATTAACATGGCTAAGCTTGTAAGGGCTTTAGAGCCGCTAGCCTAGTAACCTCCTATGAACTTATAAAGGAGAGCTGCATCTGAAGGCAATTTTTTTTTTTTGCCTGATTACAAGTGCTTTTCCTTCCCTTTAATCCAGTCTCAAGGACCACATTTAGAGAAACTGTCATTTTTTATGCGGTGCTCTTATCATTTTCTGCTAAAATTTTCCCCCCCTGCATGTCAGTCTGACTTTCTGTGATGTCCAATGTTATTTTCTTCTGGTGTATGTTAGAATGTCTACAACACCATGCTAGCAAGGAAGGCTAGCTGCATTGCAGGCTTTTGCAGCCTTAAGAAAATAATTAGGCAAGTCAGTAATTCTGTCTGTATGATAAATACGTTTTAAATCCAGGTACTTGTGGCAGTCAGTCTTAATATGTTTGTGTTAGCTGTCACAGATGACTAACTGTAACACTCGGCTAGAACATGTTTTTTGTAAGTCTACAGTCCTGGCCCTGAATAAAACGGTGAAAGAAAAAACAAATATATAAAATGAAGGGATAATCTCATTGCAAATCACTGGAGAGCTGTTTCTCACTGTAATAATCTGTATCCCCATAAATTACATCAGATGAGGTGAAAACCTTAACTGTAAAACAGATGTATGCATTTCGAAAGTTCACCCATTGTCATTCTGGTGTAAAACAAATTAGAAAATAATAAGCCATTAGAGTAAGGCTGGCGTGTCAGTACTGTAGACATCAACATGTGATTAATAGTATTTATTTCCAGTTTTTAGGTTGTTGTCTTTTAAGGGAATGCTTTCATGTTAAACTACTACTTTAAAGACGACCATTCCTGTTGGCAGCTCTTGCTGCCCTTGGAAGCTGTAGATCAGGCACAAAATGGCCGTCGAAATGCCCTGATTTCATTAGAGAGAAGTGAAGGCAGGGCAGAAAATGAACACACAAGGTGGCTCATTTGAAAAAAAGAGAGAGAGAGGCACGTGCATAAGGCAGACAAGGCAATTTAACATTTAAGATGACCTAAGAGACAAAATTAAAACGAATAACACCATATTATTACAGCTGCAATTACAATAACATTGAGCCCTGTAACTCTGATCTATATTAGCAAACAAACACACACAAACAGAAACTAGGAAAATGGAATGACAAAACCTTTAAAGGAGCTTCTCCACGTCCAGATTACCATAGATTAATTACTAAAAATTCTGGGGTTAGCCACTGTCCCTAGTTTTACCTTTATTTCAAAACAGGCTTTATGGTCTAACCTGATGAGTGAGGACATTACAATAGGGAGGGTGCAGTGTTCCATGTTTGTGAGAACCAGGTCAGGGATGTTTGCATTCCTAGTGAGTTTACACTCTAAGTGGTCCAAGGTGTTTACATTTACAAAGTCCAGAAATCTTTGGGGCCTGCATGTTGGGGGTTGTGTATCATTCCCAGTTTATACTGGAGTAGGTAAAGCCGCACATGAATATGGTGCTAGATTGAATGGGGGACATCTTCACTACATTTAAGTATGTATTGAGGTTTGTCTGTGACCTTGAGGGGGGTATATAGCTTGCAAGGGTATGGCATGGGACTTTGTTGAAGGTAATTTGGATGTGGAGAAGCTCGGGCACACCATGGTGATGGATCAGCCTTGATGTGTGTTTGCTGTAAATAGACGCATCTCCGCCTTTTGTTCCTTTTTGTGCAGTAGTTGGTCTAAATGTCTGGAATGCATTGCAGCCATGCACTGTTGGGTGCACTACGTGGCTTTAAACCATGTCTCAGTAACTGCACAGATGTCTGCGTCCTCCAGGGTCAGGAAAGCTTGCAGGGAGTGGAGTTTTTGGTTTGGATACCTAGCATTGAGCAGTAATACATTCAGATGTTCCTGGACTGGGTTGGCTATGTCTGTAGATTTATTAGGTTGACAATTCTTTAAAAAAGTAATATGGAGATGGACAATATTTTAGCCAATATTTGAAAATCAAGAGTGGACATCTGACGTACGTGTATTAAGGATACATTGAAAGTGAAAGAAAATGACTTACCAGAAATAAGAGTGTAAAAATTTTGAAATATGGACTGATCCGTAAACCTGCTCCTGAAATGTTAAGGATAAAAGAAGTTTAAATAAGCATTTGTCATTGCAAAGCATTCACTTGCACTGGTAATGTTTTACAACAGTGTTCACCATCAGACCACCATGTTCAGTTTTCCCTGCTTTGATTCAAAGTTGTGTGGTACATTTCATCTTTGAAAGACTCTACCATGCTATTATGATCCTGGTGTATGGCTTTATGGCAGAGCAGATTGCTAACTTACATCAGAAATGCCCCTAGAGTGCCATATTTGCATTTGGCATTATCCATCAAAACAGTGGTAGCACTCCACTTGCCAGAGATTTCATACTGCTGTGGCATTACAGTGGTCTTTGAATTACTCCATCACAGTGCTATTAGTAGGACTGAGCAGCATGCTATTGTTGTATTCCAATTACAGGACCGCCCACCCTTATTCTTTTGTAAGAAATCACGAGTAAATATATGAATCCATGCCAAAGACAAAAATGAACTGACAATAGGAAATAAGTATTTTGAGTTAAAATCAGAGTGAGAATCATTAAATATTAAAAGTGTGCAAAAATAAAATGCAAACTGAATAATTGTACAGTGAAAGATAAAATAAGGCATGGTACTTCCAGCTGTGTTGTAATAACCCAGATAAATATTATATATTGAAAGTTACATTAAAAGTTTAATCCCATATCACAGCTCTCACTGTTTAAAATATGAGACGACGAGCTATGCTGTGACAGCTTCTGCAATGTTTCTCATAACTTGTCATAAATCTGCTACTTGTAGCTTTATGTAGGAGAACATTATAGCTTTATGGCTAAGTTATTGTGTTTGAAAAGCCTTGTATTTTCTTTTTTATAGCAGTTGCACATGCTGTCTTTTCCATAATAAAATACTGTACCATGAATCAGTAATACAAATATTGGATCTCAAACATGTGAACCATGTAACAAATAAGAACTGTTATTATAGCAAAGTTTAGTACCACTGTCACAGATTATTTATTTATTTATTTATTTTTTGCAGTACTGTTGTGATTAATCTTAGGAGGAATCCGTTTGCCCTGTTCTTTTACATGCTTAGCTTTTGTAAAGATGTTTATTTTGTTAATCATTGTATAACTGAGCAAGATGACTGTGCAGATTCCTAATTTGTGAGCTAAGCAGCCATTGTAAAAATAAAGACATAAGTTTTATAAACACAGATCATTTAGAGTAGCTGGCAATGCGAGTTTTGTGGAGGTAGGAGGAAAAGAATGTACTCAGAAGACAGCCACATTGACAGAGGTAATATAACAACAACAGGCAGAAACTAGAGATAAGGAACAGCCCACTGGTCTAACTAACCACTGGGGTACCTTGGAAATGATGAGCACCAAACATGGGTTTAGGAGGTGAAAGGTCACTCTAAACAGTGAGCAGTGAAGAGAAATTCAGGAGGTGGAATGGGACAACGATGGACATCATGCAGTGGGAAGTGAGTGGTGGTGTATCTAGATAACAAGCCTTTAAATGTTTTTTGGGGTATGGAGATGTCTCCATATAATAAACACTTAACATGAATTGAGGGGGGTGGTTGGAAACCTGAGACAACAAGCACCAAACATGAATTGAGGATATTGGGGGGAGGGGGTGAAAGCATACTGCATTTTTTTTTATAAAAGACCTATAAGTCTGACTTTATTCAGATTCAGTGTAAAATTAGTTGCCACTGTTTCCTCACAAAGTGTAGTTTTTCAGTTCATTTCCCAGGGTGTGCCTTTGTGTGCAGTCCACACATCTTCCCTGTGTCCGTTTGGGTTTTTAGTGTGTACTCTAGCTTACTCCCACAAGCAAAGTGCATGCTGTAGATGAACTGGCAGTCCACCAGACTGCATATAGCTATATGTCTGTCTGTCTGTGCTTTGCATTATGGAATGGTGTCCTGTCTAGGATTATGTCTCTATACTTGTTGATTGTGACTCTGGCCCCCTTTTGGCCTTGATTTTGTTGAAGTGGATATCAGAAAACAATCCAAATAAGTGCCTGACTGATAAGGAGATATGACAGACTGGTCCAGGAAAGACAGACTGTGCTGCAGGTTTACATTAAGTATGTGTGAGGGTTTGCAGGGTACTATGTGCTTGGTCAGCAGGCGGACGGTCAAGAAGGTCTGTGGAAGATGAGAGCAGGCCATTCCATTTGTTTAGGAAAAGAATTGGTGTGTTTGGCCTGTGAAGTATGTACAGTCTGTCTGATCTGAGTAAAGCTGTTGTGTGTTGACGTACCTTGATTATGAGAGTGTGCTGGTGGGTGGTATGCTTAGTACTGTGGGTACACAGTGATTTTAGTTTTAGTTTTCATTAATGTCACATTTTATGATGGAACTATTGTTATGGTATTCAGCAGTACAGATTATCAGTATGCACGGGCATGTTATCCAAAATATAATTTTGTGTTTCAGTTCTTTACAACTTAAAGATACTGAGTAAAGGGTTGTGAATGTGGTGGACAGACAGAAATGGTTTTGTTTTTGGTACTGTTTCACCATAGTTTTGAACTGCAGTTTGTAGCACGTACATTATGACAGCATTTACCATCTGTATGATTAGCCTGATGCATGCGTGTGTATATAAAATATTTTATATATATATATATATATATATATATGGAGCGAGAGAGAGAGAAAGAAATATAGATGTATACACACACACACATTTTAGTGTTGTGTGTCTGGTCGACTGTTGCTTCAGTTTTGGTCATCAGCCAGAAGTGTAGGTTTTTGCTATCATAGGGTTTATCGATTGGCTGTTTGTTACATGGAATGTTTACTTTGCCGAAAAATGTAAGTGGGATGTTCACTAGGTGTGTGTGTGTGGGTTTGTGTGAATGTGGGTAAGAGTTAGATCATTGATTAGATTAAGTATGCATGTCTGCATGTGTTCAAGAATTCAGTTGAGTTTTTAGGGTTAGGTTAGGTGAGGGGACGGATTTAGTGTGTGTGACTGTGTGCATGGTGAGCATCCAAGCTGACTTGTTTAGTGGTAGTGTTATGGACAGAGTTTTGTTTAAAGTTAAGATTCACGGTAGGGGCAGGGTTATGGTTGGCACATATTTCTAAGAAGGGCAGGGGGCCTGTTATATTTATGTATATAAAATGGATATGTGTGTATGCATATATTCAAAGGCAGACCATTAAAGACCCTAGCCTAACTTCAGAGTTACCCCAGAGGACTGAATGGTTATGTTTCTTGCTCAAAATCACTTAGTAGGTAAATGGAGGCTGACAGACTCAAACCCTTGCAACCAGAAGCAGCTCATAAACAGTTCATGGCCTAACTGACTGACATATATTTAGTTATAATAATAAAACCAAACTGCAATAACTAACATAAATGAAGAACTGTACTAATAAAACAACAAACTTCTTGTAGTTTTTCCTTCAAGTGTCTTTCTTTTAGTTTATAAGAAAGAAGTTTGTTGTTTTATATATTTAGTTATGTATTTATTAACTGGTTGAGACCACTAGGCAGCAGTATCCTCTCTTCGGTTGCAGTGCAGGAGCACTGTCTGGTTAAGTGACTTGATCAGAGTAGCACAGTAGGTAAATAGAGGCTATTGGAATCAAATCCCAGATTATAGGAAGCAGGTTATTAACAGTTCAGAACCTTAATTCTCTGTGCTAGCTGTAATATATAACACACACGTATGTAGGGCACTTGTGGGAGAGATGGTTGTTGTGGTGGGGATAGGGGATTAGTATCTGCAGTGTTAGTTCACAGTGAAGGGATTTTTGGATAGCGTCAAATTGCAGTGGGTGGATACAGATAATTTTTTTATGATTAATGTTGAGCAGTTAAAACAACTTGTACTGTTGGCATTCTTGCATATCATATTGTGCTTTATTGTATAATTCCAGTTACAGTGTACAGCATAGTGGTCTGGCAGCATGGACTTTATTGGGTATAGTTTGTAGAGTTGGAAGACTACAGTCATTGGAGGGGTGGTGTTTGCATGTTACTTAATCCCACTTCAGTGCTCCTGTATGTTGAGGAATTTTCTTGCTGTTCGGCAGTAAATGTGCCATACTGATTGATATTCGGCAATCAATGGAACTTCAGAAGAACTGGTGCACTTTGTAATCATTAGAGGTAGCTTGTCATTTTTGAATTTTAGCTATCTTAGCTAACTTTGTCATCTGGAATATTATCAGGATGTGGAGCACATTATTCCAGAATGCCATTCGTAACCTAAACCTTTTGTTTGGGGTTTCCAAGTTTAGCATAGGGCCAGTGTATTGATTTACATATGTGCAGTGCTGCACAGGAATACTGGTTCAGTGTGTGAACAGTTACAATTTGTAGTGCAAATCCAACAAGGCAGAAGCAAAGAAATTGGAGGAAGAAATATCCAATGTGGTCAAACAGTTATGGGTTAAGGAGGGGGTTATGGTAAATGATATCCTTAATTGGCATAACATAGACTTGCCTACTGGCATAGGACAAGGCATATAGAAATAATAGCAAAAAAGAGATTACTGTGTAGTAGAATGGAATATTCTAATACCACAGGTGGAAAGGGCTAGTGGTATAGTTTTGTCGGTTTCTATGAAATTAGTCCATCATTGTGAGAAAGCAATAAAGAATTGGGAATATTTTGGAATGCTAAGGGGGAGAAAGACATTGCAAGTAAATAATTGGGAAAATGTTCTTCCCCTTAAAGGTATTTGGTGAGACCACTTGTAGAGTGTTACATATATTTCTGAATCCCTTTACCTGCAGAGACATTGGACCACATTCCTAGAGTTTAACAGATGACTTGGTGATATACGATTAGAGAGGAGGTTGGGCATTGATGTTGCTCCACCCCTCCAGGACTTTTGTTATCTTTCCTTCTGGCAGTAACATTGACAGTATTTCCATTTGTCCAGTGGTTCCCAACACCTTCACACCTCCTAAGAGAATAATATGTCCCTCTCCCAAGACTTAAGTTTACGCGAGCCTTGTATAATGCCTTTCAGCCAGGTTCCTGCTGCATTAATGGTCACATTCATGCCATTTTGCTGTTCAGCACCCTAGGCAGATGGCTGTTTCTTAAAGAATCCTTATTAGCATGCTGTGTGGTGCACTTGCTGGAGTATTTTGTGTTATGTTTGGTTGCTGGTGTCCTTTTACTACGTACAACACAGCATTGCACTGTGTGAGGCTGCAGTACATCTGCTTGGTGTTAGACTTGGAACTTCACACTATTTAAAATGGTGGGATAAGATGTACAACAGTGTACCACATGCTTCTTGTATCAGTCATTGTTCTGCAGTATTTTAGCAAAAACTTTGCACAGCCTTCCCAGTTGCTCAGTTTTAGCACCAGATCTTATGCAGGGATGATAAGAAAATGTTGAATGCAAGATATTTGCATGATTCATGAAGCCTTTGAGTCTGTGTCACACTTGATTTAAGAATAATGAATAGTTTTAATTGGTCCTTGACAGTTATTTGATGTTGCAGATGAGACTTATATAGGCATGATTAAATAATACATGCAAGGCCACTTGTGTGGGCCAGTAAGTTCCTGACCCCAGCATGTCTCCATTTTGAGTCATGAATGACTGTGTGTGCTTTCCTCCAATGAGGGCTGTCTCTTTTTGCTGGAGACCACTCATTCATGACTCCCAGCAACTGATATAATAGATACAATGCATCTGTGCAGAGGATTTTAGCTGAAAATGATGCAGGGTTTATATCAGAAAGACACAAGAGAATAGACTGATAGGTATACTGTGTGAGAAAGGCGGAGGAAAAACAGCTTAAGTAATCTAGAGAGGGAAACCTCTTTCAGTGGAGATGCCGTACAGCAACAAGCATACAAAATTCAAATATGCTAGTGATGGATGATGCAAAGAAGTTCATAGAAAATATTTTAGATGTGTGACCCGCCCTTTTTGTGGGAGCTGTGGAATTCAGAAATGCAAGTGAGTCATAAAACAATTCTAGTGTAATAAGCCTTGTAGAGTGACTAATAAAAGTTGTGATCAGCCTCTGACATCTGGAAAAAACAAACATGCTGTGCATCTTTCTGATGTAAGAGAAGTGCATAACTTGTTATGCATGGCTTTCACTGCTGTTATGGTCTAGTTTCGTGTTAGAGCATATACACCAACCGCTACAGAAGAGCACTGGGAAAACCGCTTTAAAACCCTGCACTATTGTGCCCTCCAGACAAAATTAAGTGTTTTAACAGATTTTAAAGGTGCTGATTCATCGGTGGTAGACTTAGCTTTTGACTGATGTTTGTGTAGCAGTGCTGAAATTTTCACATCTTTCAAACCTGTGAAATGCTTCTTGCTATTACACATTTTTTGTCAGTAGTACATCAGAGCAGCTGAAGCTCCATGTACTACAAAAAATCATAATAGTGTTGCTCTGATCATAACCAGTTTGTTAGGTGTTCTCGACATGGATGCTGTGATTCACCTCTTCATCTTTGCTGTGCTCAGCACATGACACTCTGCTCAGCTAACAGTATAAATTTCTCGACATCCATGTCTCAAACATGTGACACGGTTATGATTGAAAACCCAATCATAATCCTCTCCTGCAACCTTATAGTTAGTTTGCACACACAGTATGCATTATTGCCATCTTAATTTTCAAACTATTAAATGGCATGTATATGCCAAGTCAAAAGGTGAGCCTCTGAAAAGATAATTTCTTGGAAAATTGAGTGCTTTGCAACTGCAGTTGTCGCTATGTTTAAGAAGTACTGTTGTATGTTTAATGCTTGTGCCTTTCTTCTGTGTAAAAGAAGCACTCTGCGTTTGATTGTAAAACCTTTTTTTTTTTTTAAACAGGAAACATTTTCATTGAATTATCATTTCTCATGACATAGGCAATCATACATTTATATGACTGAAAACAAACCAATTTGACATTTTCAGCTGCAAACATATTATACATCACATATAATCTTCTATACAGTCATTGTCCATCAAACATTACATAGCTCATTCAATTCTTGCCTTCCCTTAAACCACATTCCTTCTCCAAAATATTATTCTGCATGGGTTGTTCCCACAAATCTCATTTTATTTCTTGTATAATTTGCTCTTATCCTTTTCTAAAGATCATTCTTCCAGTTCTTTTATCACTGTTACTATTTTCACTACTTCTAGTCACTGTTTTGTCTTTTCCCGGTTAGGGGTCACAACAGCAGAACTCCGGTCCACTCATGATTGGCAGTGGAGTTTTACGGTGCTGAGTTGGCAGTGGAGTTTTACGGTGCTGAGTTGCCAGCCCGACGCCCATCCTTCAAAGAAGGCACACCCATTCACGCTCGCACCTACCTGCATGTCTTTAATGTCACTCGACCATGGGGAGGACATGCAGACTCCACACAGAAGGTGCTCCAGCTGAGAATCGAATGGGAGAACCTCTTGCTGTGAGGCGGCAACGCTAACCGCTGCACCACCGTGGCCATCATTTTCGCTACTTCTAGTCTGGTTTGTTAATTTACATTGTCTAGTAATTACTTTTTTGACAGCCACCAGAATTAAATTCAGCAAGGTATGTCTAGGCAATTCCAATTCTATATCACAACTCAAAAAAAATAATAATTTCCTTAGTTATATCAGTTTGCTTACCCAGTATTTCTGACAGCATACACTGCAAGGTATTTTTAAAGTCTGCCAACTCATTACACTTCCAAAAATGTGCTCCCAATTACCTTTTTCTTCCCCAAACGCCTCCAACATTTGCAATCAACCTGAGGAAAAATTCTTTAGAGTCTGCCTGGGGTATAAAAATACCCATGCAAACACTTTCAAGCAAAAATTCTAAATCTTCTAGACTTTGTTGCATGTTTGGGAGCCATTCATATATTCTCCCATTGTTTCTTTGTGAATTGCTTATCCAGTCTCTCTTTCCAATACTTTCTAACCTCCTCTGTTTGATTCCTGTAGTTACCCTGCAAAATTTAAATACGCTACTTAAAAAGAAAATTAAAAACCCAGCATCTTATAGAGGGTCAGACAGTTTCCTTTATGTTTGTTTATTTTTGTTGACTGGAAAAGTCTACCTGGAGAAGAGCTCCACAGAATCAATACAAATTTTGCTATAAGAGTACATTGTATGCACCATTTTGAGGCTTACTTTGGTCTCTCATGGTTAGGCCCATAACGTGAAACATTGTTTCTTTATTCAATATTCAGCCAATTTTGCTTTAGTCTACCTGTGAGCCCTGATCATATTGTATCAAGACTGCAGTGCAGTAAGGAAGATTCTAGGGCGCTCTGTCTGCTATTAGTCAACTGTAGTATTCCACCTCCTTATTTTGTTAAACATGGGTTCTTGTATTTCAGCAGTAGGGGAACATTCTTTTCTAAAGAGAGGCGTCCTGTTCCAGTCTCATTACCTCCAGCAAAGAAGAGCAAGGGGGAGACTGGTCCTCTTTGCAAATTCTACTTAGTTTTCAAATAAGCATGGACTTCATCTAATTGAAATAAATTTTCTGTAATACTTCAAAGTAATAGAATAGTGTGGAAGCCTTGTCAGTCATAAAACAAAACACACAGCCTTATTCTTTATCAAAATCTCATGCATTCTTTAAACTTGGCAAGACAAATTTTGCACTGGCAGTATTCTTAATGTTCATTTATGGCTCGCTGCTGACGTCTAGTGGCAGAATTTAACATTAATGCCTGGAACATAAGTCATGCAATTTTTCTGTCAAAATTGCACAGCTTTACATGTGTAATTAACTGTTTAGTTTCAAATTATGAAATGTAGCACTGAACACTAGGTAAGTGCTTCTGTCTTGTACTTGCAGATTTTGCATGTCCAGCTTAATCTGTCTCCACTTCTGGATTTCTTAGCTAACCAGATGGATTTCATTAAGCACAAGTGTCTGTCTTTATGTTGACCTGGGAAAGTTGATTAGAAAGTAAAAACTGAAGGACTTGTATCCAGGACTACAAGATGCATCTTATCATCCCATTTCCTTAACCATCTCTGCAGAAAGTACAGTTGTGTAAAATCTTACCATAACATTAAATGTCCTTTTCACTGTTGCAGTAATCATCACCTTTGGGATCTCCTGCCAAGGATAGCCCAACTCCCGGCCAGTATACCAAAACCTTTATTCCCTAGGGAGCATCATACATCACACATGCTCATTGGGGAACCATAGGGCATAAAGGTGACATAGGTACATTCCCACCTCGGAACTGAAGTGCCCCAGGAGAACTAGGACACACAGTGAAAAGGAGGATAAGTACATCCAGAAAAAGAAAAGAAGGAAGAGAAGGAGAGGAACCTCTCGGCTAGTACAAAAACACCACCCATGCAAAAGGAAGAGAAAAGGGGGCAGGAGGGAATGAATACTGCAGTAATGAAAAGGGCATCTACTGTTATGGTAAGATTTCACACTAATGTACTATCCATATGACTGTTGCAGTACTCATCACCTCTGGTAGAGTACAAAACCTTCTGAGAAGGTAGGAAGGAAGAGTCCTCCACAAACCCATAAAGGATAGTCTTGGCAAAACTTGGCCTAGCCCTGGAAATGACATCCAATTTGCAATGTTTTGTGAAAATGTGAACCGAAAAACAAGTAGCAGCTTCAAGGATGGACTTGGTTTCCAGACATTTGAAGAAAGCCCTAGAAGAGGCAACTGCTGTAGTAAAATGAGCCCTCACAGAAGCAGGCAACTGTTTGCCATGAAAAGAATAAAAATAAAATAAATGGCCTTGGAAATCCAGGAGAAGATGATTTGCTTAGAAATTGCCAACCCAATGTCCTGGTATGAAAAGAAACAAAAAAATGATAAGATTTACAAAAGGCCTGTGTTATGTCAAACAAATATCTGAGCTGTCTGCAAATACAAGATATGAAGAACCTTCTCACTAGTCAATTGTGGAAAAAGGAAAAAAGATGGAAGCTGGATTGAATGATTAAAAGACAGCTCATTAACCACCTTGAGCACAAAGGAAGGATTTGTATAGAGAGATACCCTGTCTTTATGAAAAACTAAAAAAAAAGGAGAGACCACCATCAAGGCCTGGAGTTCAGATACCCTTCTGGAAGAAGAGTTCAGATACCCTTCTGGAAGAAGTTAAAGCAACCAGTAAAACAGTCTTTGAAGTGCAGTGTTACAAGGAGGCATCATCAACAGGCTCAAAAGGAGCCTGAGTCAGTTTTTAAGGACAACATTTAAGATCCCAAGGAGGAGGAACAGTCTTTCTTGGGGAACTAATATGAAGGATGCCTTTAAGAAACTCTTTGACCTCAAACCTAGAGGCCTGAGTAGGAGTAAGTGGCAGGCATGCAGAAACAGTTTACAAGTGGGGTTTCACTGAAAAATATGCTAAGCCAGCATGCAGTAGTTCACACATGTAGGAAAGAACCAAGGGGACCCCCACTGAGAGGGTTCCTGATGATGTTTGAGACTAAACAAAAAATCTTTTCTATTTGGACATATGTGATCTTCTGAACACTAGATAATTACTTCTGTCTTGTCCTTGCAGATTTTGCATGTCCAACTTAATTTGTCTCCACTTCTCAATTTGTTAGCTAACCAGATGGGCTTCATTAAGCATGAGTGTCTGTCTTTCTTTTGGCTTGAGTATTGGGTTTTCTGGTTTGCTGGACACGTCCTCAGAAAGCTGGTACTGGAAAGGAATCAAAACCTTATCATCCAAAGTGTCCGTTGAAGAGTGGAGAGATAAGGGTGAAGGAAAGTTACTTTGTCTTGTGTGAGAAGATCCATATGGTGAGGTAACTTGTGATGATTGCCCTTGGCCAGATGGAATAAGAGAGGGAACAAGTGCTGTCTGGGCCAAATGAGAGTCATCAACAAGATTTTTAGAGAGTCGTCCTTGATTTTGTGAAGGACCCTTGGAAGAAGAGGAAGGGGAGGAAAGGCATACAGGAACATTCCCATCCAAGAGAATGATTTGGCATCCACTTTCCAAGCCAGTGGACCTGGGACTCTGGAACAGAACTGAGGGAGTTGCCTGTTCAGAGGAGAGGCAAAGAGATCAACTTGAGGAATGCCCACCAATGAATTATGTCTAGAAACACATCTCTGTGAAGCCTTCACTTGTGAGGTGGTGTCCTGGACCTGATAAGGGAATCTGCCACAAGATTGTGCTTTGAAGGGATGTAGACTGCCTGTAGGGTGCCCTGCAGATTGATGGCTATTTCCCAGGCTTGAAGGGCTAACCTACAAAGAAGGTAAGATCTCATGCACCCTTGTTTGTTGATGTACCACATGAACATGGTGTTGTCCATGTAAACCTTCAAGGAACACAAGACCCAGAGTGCATGGAAAGATTGAAGCGCTAGAAAGAGAGCCCAGATTTCCTTGCTGTTGTGATCTGCCCTCTGTGGAGGGGACCAAAGGCCCTGCACCTTCAGGGTGCCTGAAGCGGCTCCCCACCCCAGCTCTGATGCACCTGTGAAGAGTTCCTGAGACAGCTGAGAAGATTCAGATGACCCCCCCAGTGGACCTTTTCTTCAGGGATATCCTGGAGAGAATAAGGAGGCTTTCAGCTGGGAAAGTAAGCAGTTCTCTCAGGCCCAGACCCATTACAGGGAATTGCTATGCTTACCTTCACCCAGACCACTGGCTATTCCTCCTGTACACATTGTATTTAATGGTCCTCATTTAAGACATTGCTTTACACACTGATTCTCTATCCCCTGATTCTAGGAACCCAAACAGGTTTCAAAGAGTGCTTGAATCTCACAAGCACCTCTAAAAAAAAACTTGCGTCTGACCCTTCTGTAGTGTCCACTGAATCCACAAAAAACAAGATATCCCTTGCCTAATGACAGAGAAAGTAGATTATTAGCTAAGATAGACTCTAGTGCAGGTAGAACTTTATCTAAGGAAATCAGGAGATTGTCAGAGAAGCTTTACAAGTCTCCAGATACTCCCTGAAATGTGGCTCTGACACCTTAGATGCCTCTTTCAGAGCAGCTACCACAGGTTCTGTCACCTGCAGAAATGCATGGCTCAGGACTCAGCCCCTGTCAGAAAAGGTAAAGGCTGAAGGATTGGATGCTCCATTAGACAAGGAATTTCTTTTTTGGTCCTCCAGCTGAACAAATTTTTGAGAAACTGGATAAAAAATGAAAGCAAATTAAAACTCAAAGAATTTTATCCCAAGATACAGTAGCAATTACTCTTCTAAACCTTGGCGTTTCCCACCTAGACAAGACAGGGTAGGGCCTCCCCATGGCAAAAGAACAACCAGTCTAGGAGATGGCAACCAGAACAATTGCAAAGAGCAGGGGACTTCAAAGAGAACAACTCTGACAGTGTTCTACCCCACCCTCCCCTCCAAGCCTCTGACAGGAAGATTCTCTTTCTTCCTAAACCAATGGAAATCCATCACCAGGGACTAGTGGGTCCTCTGCATCATAGCGAAGGGGTACTACATTCAATTCAGAGAAATGCCTCCGTTCTTGGACATTCAATAGCCACCAAAAGAGCAAGAAAGCCACTTGCCACCTCTTCTCTGAGAGTTACTTCTCCAAGGATCGATTCAGTCTCTCTCTCCAGGAAAAGAGGGAAAGGCTTCTACTCAAGGATATTTCTAGTTCCAAGAAGAGTGTACATGGAGGCCTGTCTTGGACTTCTCAAAGCTAAACAAGTTCTTCAACATCCCAAAATTCAAGAGGCTTACTTTGCAAAAAATGACTGCCCGTGATCTTCAAAGATGCCTCTGTGGTCACTCTAGACCTAAAAGATGCTTACCTCCATGTCCCAATAGCAGACAGTCACAGAAAGTACCTACAGTTTGTAGAAACATGTTCTCATGTCCAGTGCTTTACTTTACCATTTGGGCTATCTGCTGCTCCCAGGGTTTTCACAAATTGTTTAGCTGCTTTGATAACATATTGCAGAACTGTAGGGATTGATATTTATTCTTACTTGGACAACGGTCTCATTCAGGGAAGATCCACATCAGAGACCCTAGACGTCTTGCAGATCAACATAGACTGCTTTCAGAAGGTAGGTCTCATCTGAGATCTTCAAAATCCCAAACTCTTCCTTAACCTAGGATTGTCTTTCTTGGAACAGTCCTAAATTTGATTCAACAGAAAGCCTTCCTTCTCCATGACAAGATTGCTTTTTTTGATAAGCTATCTGACCAATCTGCTTCCAAAGCAGATTATCACTGCAAGGCAATTCCTGAGGATACTGGAGTATATGGCGTACTGGATTCTCATGATACCATTTGCAAAGTTACACATAAGAAAACGCCAATGGTCCCTGAAAAATGTTTGGGAGCAACATTCACAACCCCTGGATACCCTACTGTCTCTTCTTCCATACCTGAAAAAGGAATTCCTGTGGTGAAAGAACACCATGCAGAGAGAGGAATCCCAGTACGAATATCACTTTACCAGTAGCAGACATGGCCATCACCACAGACTGTTCAGACGCAGCTTGGGGAACCCACTTAGGTTCCCTGAAAGTTCAGGGTATTTGGTCCCCAAAGTAGAGGAATTTGCATGTAACTCATTAACATCTATGTGGTGTGAAAAGTCACACTTCTAGCAGCCTACATACATTCCTGTATTACACAGCATTAAACTTAAACGCATATGATAAACAAATGTAAATATTTTGTGAACAATAAAAGCTATTCAACTGTGCACATAGCAACATTATCAGTAAGAAGTATTCTTCATGGTGCTAATAGTCAGTTTATTCATTGTCTTTCCAAAATACTACATGTATTATAATGCACTCAAACTCAGACTTGCATTTTTTTTCTAAACTCTCACAAGTTGTCATATCTTGGAAACTGTACAACCTAGATGTGTTGTTAGAACACTTTTGTTAACTAGATGTAAACTTTCACATGGCAACAAGAAACTCCTCTCTGAGTGCATGTCTGTTGGCAGATTTACAGAAATATGAAAACATATGCATGGTTGTATAATCAACAATGTAAATAATAGTGAATATCTCTCAAGATATGTAACGTACAATGCAAATATCATGGGCAGTTTTCTTCAGCATCTAATGCTTTGCGATAACTTAAGATGCTTATTTTTTTAAGTGTTAAGTACATATAGAAATATTGCTTATTTTCATAATTACTTACAAACTAGTAGCAGTATCTCCAGTATAGTGTGATATAAATGGACAATGTAAAATTTCTGTCTTACACCATGGCATTTTATATCATACCTCCCAACATCATGTAGGTTTCTCAGTTACAAAAGTATGAAAATAAATATGAAAATGTAAATAAGTGGAAAAAAAGTGATTGTAGGATAAACCTACATTAACAATCTTAGTGTCATTATGTTAATTATTCATTGTTCTTTCTAATGATACATGTTATTAGCTGGCAAAAAGTCAAAGTAAACTTTATTGTCATTCAGAAATCACACAAGTCAAAAACTGAATGAAATTCCATGTCTCTGGGCTCAATGTGCAGATAACATGTAGACTATTTTCACAGACATTTACACATATAACACCTAGGTATTACATCACTGGCATGCAGGTAGACAGACCAATATTTGCACATAATTAGAAACGCACTTTAACACTTTTCGAAGTGAACACTTACTTGCATGAGACTTCAGTATTGCACAGGTACTTGGTTAAGACGTTGAAGTAAGCAAGTGGTAAGTTACTTAGTTAAAGAAGCCAGACCCAAAAAAGGTCCTGACGTCATAAGGTGGTATGGGTGTTAACTGAAAGTGTGCAAACAAGGCATTATAGGCTTGAATGAGATAAATCAGGAGGGGTTACTAGCAGTCTACCTGGCTATAATGACTTTTCAACAAAATTTAAGCCCAGGGATCCTGTAAATCTGGGCAGGCATTAGCATAGTGATGTAGTAAATAAACAAACAAGGAGGATCTTGCCCTCTGTGCTGCCTTTCCAGAAGATTTGTATCCTGGTTCATGAATTAGGACTGACCCTCATAGCATCTTTTATTGTGGGCTAGAACAATACTCTGGGAAGTTTCTCTAAGCAAGGACCTTTTAAATCTCAATGAATGGATGCTGAGCAGAAAGGTCTTCCTAGATCTAATCATACAGTGGGGAATCCCCATAATAGACCTATTGTTCTCTCACCACAACAGACAACTATTGAAGTTCTGCTGCAGAACACAGCAGACAGGAGCTTGAAAAATAGATGCATTCTCCTTTACATGGACAAACTGGTTCCTATATGCATTCATGCCCTTACCCCTGAATCCCAAGGGTACTGAAAAACATCAGGGTGGACAGACCCAGCATGATCCTAGGGGCCCCCTTCTGGCTGAGGGAACACTGCTTCCCCCTCCTCCTGATACTCAGCAAGGGGAGATTCTGCACCCTGCAGGAAGTAGATTTTTTTTCAGCCAAGTCAAGGAATCTGTCTTACACCCCCACCTAGCCACCCTCAGGTTAACTGCCTGGATGACAGCAAGGACTGCATCTTTTCCCAAGGATGTGCTTTCTATTCTAAGGGAAGCAAGAAAGCCCAATACCAGGAAATTGTACCTGGAAAAATGGAAGAAACTTTCCACCTGGTATCACGGCAAAACCCTAATCCTTCTCAGCAGACATCAACTTAGTCTTGCAGTAACTTTCAGTTCTTTTTCGACAAGGAGTTTCCTATTCCAGCATTAAGGTGCATGCATCTGCAATAGCAACTTGCCTGCACAGCGCTCCACCTATCTTCTTGCATCTCTACATAAAAGTTTTTCTAAAAGGGGTGATTTACTTGAGACCACTCAAAAGGAACCTCTTCTGGTGAGGAATCTAAATTATGTACTAGAAAAACTAAACTTGCCCCCCCCCCCCCTTTGAACCTGCTGCTACTGCCTCTCTAAAGATGCTAATCTTGAGGACAACC
This sequence comes from Protopterus annectens, assembly GCF_019279795.1. Taxonomy (NCBI): domain Eukaryota; kingdom Metazoa; phylum Chordata; order Ceratodontiformes; family Protopteridae; genus Protopterus; species Protopterus annectens. The sequence continues at coordinate 1,858,821,246 of NC_056725.1, forward strand.
TTTCTTATATCTGTTACATTAACTACAAGCCGTAATGTGTAAAGAAGCTTTCACTATCTTCCACAGAGGTAGCGTCACCCTCAGAGCAAACCTGCCCTTTATGCCTAAGGTGGTATCAAAACTTACTTTAAACCAGGCTGTCGACCAATCAGTCTTCTACCCAAATCCACAGAATAGGGCAGAGCAAGTTCTCCACTCCCTGAATGTGTACAGGCAGATCAGCTACTATCTAAATGGGACAAAAAACCCTAATAGAGCAGATCAATTGCTGGTGGCATTTGCAGATGGAAACCAGGACAAGCCTGTCTCCAAACAAGCCATTTCAAAATGGATAGCTAACTGCATTAAGTTTTGTTATTTACACCATTTAAAGGATTTACCTAGGTATATTAAAGTCCACTCCACCAGGCATGAGGTGTCTACCACTGCTTTCCTCAATGGAATTTCCCACACAGGCCATCCTAGAGGCAGCCACATGGAACTCAGTGTACACCTTTGCAAAACACTTTAACCTAGGCAATGTCTCCAGTGCTACAGCAGATTTTGCAACTTGCATCCAGAAAATCTTATTTCCCAAGGTCTCGCAGATGACCCTTCTCCCAACTTGTATCTTTGGGAGTCCTCCCATGAATTAGTACTGCAACATTGACTAAGAACATAGTACATTTGTGTCCCACTTAACCATTATTGTAGATCATTGTTGCAGTACATACTCCCATACCCCAACCTTTATATCTGAGGACAGCTTGCCTTCCCCTTGCTAGGTGCAAGGGATATAGTTTTTTCTGCAGATAGTCTTTTTATCTCCATCATCTCCTGTCTGTCTGTCATGTTTTTTCCTCCTTAAATTCAGAGAGCTGTGGAGGTTGTGCTGTCCTCAGGCATCAGATAGCTCATTCAGTGCTTTGAAAGACCTGAAGATGGTGCCAGTGAACACCCTTCTTATAACCTGATGTCTTGACATCAGTCTTTGGACGTCTGTTGGCTAGGTATGGTGTAAAGAGTCTGGAAATTGTACCAGTCATGGGCTTTTACTTGACAGGAAGACCCAAAAGTCAGTACTACAACATTAATCTGCTCAAACTTCTACACTTGTGATATATGGGACACAGCTGCACATTTTAGTAGTTTACCAAACTCTAACCTGGTATAAAGCTGCATATATACCTGAATTTTTTCAAAACATTTTAATATAGTGAAACACAGAGGATTAGTGCAGGATTTGGGCATTGTTCATACAGGTTGCAGACTGGTGTGCTGATTAGCAAGCTGACTTCATGGCAGATCACCCATTGGGATGGTTGATGTTTATTCTTTGAATTGGGAATTACTGATAGGGATCTAATAGTGTAAGTGCTGGGACTGGTCTTCATTTATGTCTGTATAAAGTGACATTGCAGAGGTGGGAGAAAGAGTTATACATTTCCACTTGAAGTGAAGCCCTGCGTCACGACCAATGTGTATAGCTAGTGAAATGGATAAAACAGGACTTAGTAAAATTGTAAGAATTGTTTCACTTCCAGCATCTTATACAATGTAGGGCCGTTCAATCTGGAAAGAAAAAAATCTTCTGAAAACTGCACACTGGTGGGTAAGCTACTATTACTAAGAAAAGTACAGACAGAACTTTGAATATTTATTTTAGGTAGTTAACAGGGAAAGCAACTTGTAAAAGGCAGGAAGCATAACATAGTGGCCTCAGAGGTGCACAGAAGAGAGACTACCAGGAGAACAAAAATGCTGTTTTCCATTGTAAAACTTTGGAGAGGCTATGTCTTGAATTCTGTACTCTATTGTGATGGCTTTGTTTCTTGATACACAAAGACAAATACCTAGATGATGCAGAGTTGTTAGGAAGACTTTAAATATCTAGAAATAATTATTTATTACTATTAATAGTCTTTTTCCTCAGTCCCCCCCCTCCCTGTAAATGGTTACTTGCTCAGGGACACTATTAGTTAACAATCAAATATAAGCATATTCCTTTACTATTGATAATTTTCAAGATGACCTGACTACATTTAGATGTGTTAGCTCCCTTTGAATAAATGTCTATATCTCCAAAGTAGTTTGCCATGTCATGGAAGTTACTGGAAATTATACAGGGATAGTTACCTTTGAAACTTCCTTAACTTCAAAGACAAAGGAGCACCTGCATCTTGAGTTTTGTTAAAAAAAGTAAAACATATTTAAATGTAATGTTTTATGAAGAATATAAATGTGACTCTGTTTACAGAAATGCATAATCTTTTAAACCTGACATCGCAACAACATTCTGTATTTGTTTCTGTTAGATTTTATATTCGTTACTTTGAAAGGAGCTAGTTTATGCTCTTCTTTTAAACTGAATATTTTGGATGTGTATTTTTTTTCTGTTTCTGAATGTTGTTCTGACCTGAAATTCACCCTACATACAAATCTTGTTTTACATTGCCTTCTTTTATTGTTAGAAAATGTGTCAAAGACAGCCCATGGCCAGCAAGGTACAGTACATTACATGGACTAATTCAATGACAGCAACTTCTGTCTTCAGGAGAAATGTATGAGTTTTACTTCTGATGCTATTATAGCTGAATCGTTATTCTTGACGTGCTGCATTATCAACCCTGAATAGAAGTTGATTACCTACCCCTAAAGGAAGCAGAGTATAATGCAGCATGTCAGGCTGTCATTGTAAAATGTCTGTAAGCTGCATACTTGTCCATGTGTAGAAGGTTGTATGTCAAGCCTTTTATGTGAACTTGTTGGGTATACTTTCAAGAAATTGTGCTTTGGTAGAAAGGTCTCAAATTTGCATATTCCCCGCAGGATTTAAATGCAATTCAGTGTTGCATTATAAGCTACTACCGTTAGTAGGGGGAGTTTTGGTCATGGCATGTTTCCAGTGACAAAATAGCTCTTTTTTTTTTTTTTTCCTGGAGAGATGCATGATTTTGTTTACTTCTGATATGACATCTCAGTAGAGATATATTCTGGACTTGTACAACATTCCTTCCTTTATTTTATGCCCCTCCCCAAGAGGACCAGGTACAATGGCTTCTGTACTTATAACTAGTCTACTCATTTGTCCTTTGCTTGAGGTAGCAAAGACTTCCAGATGAGATGAGATACCTGCTTCCAATTCTTCCTGCCCTGGAGTCCAAATTAGCTCAAATACTCCATGACGCGAATCGGATAATTGGTTCCCCCATCAGAATACCCCCTCCTGTACAGTGGCTCTTTCAAGCTCTATATGCTGCCTTCTGAGGGGAAGTGTGCACATGCTGAATTTCCCTCAGCTTACTGTGTGACATGCACATCTTCATGCACCAGACTAAGGCTCCACTGAGTGGAGTAGTTAATGTTTCTGTAGGTGTCACCTGTATGCCAAGCCAGAGCCACCTCCCTCCCCTCAGAATGAACAAGTCAGCAATGGCCTGTCAGTCCCGTCCTTCCCCTCCAGCTCCTACAGGCACCCGAGCTGCTGTTCACACTAGCTTCTCATGTGGGCTAGTTAGTACTTTGTCCCTCTGTGAAACAGAGCTAGCTGCAACATTCCTTACTTTGATTAGAAGTTATATATACACCTGTCATGGTTTTGCCAAGCTGTCACTGTCAGATATTTAAAAACCCTGAGTGTGTGCTTGCATACACACACATTCATACACATGGTTCCCCTTCAAAGCATCTAATTCTCATAACATCGAAAGTCAAAACACTGAAAACTCATAACATTGAATTTCATAATATTGAAAATGTATAACATCGAGTAGTGTATCATCAAACATGTAAATGTTATAGTTTAATCTGTTAATTTTGTGGTATTAATATAAGATCTTGTAGTTTTTATTTATATGGCATTATTTATATAGTGTAGGAATTTATACTGTTTATATAGTGTTTATTTTGCCAATCTGTACATATTTTTAGGCCATACAGGTAAGTGAGTTAGACGTTATGTGTACATTCTGTATGGCGATTGTGATACAGTGGGGTTAGGAAATTATTTTTTTTCCACTGTAGTGCGATCTCAGAGTTGGTATATTTAATTTACTGGGGGGTGTGGAGGCAGAGCCACCCCCACATGGGGGGGTGGGGGCTTGCCTCCCCGCAGAAACTTAGTAAAAAGTGTGCTAGTTTGGTGGTGGTATAGGTGGAAGGGATGTTATTTACATGTGCTGCTTTGTAGTTTTCGATGTTGTGATGCAAAGTTTCAGTATTCTTAGTTTTAGATGTTGTGAGATTTCAGTGTTTTGGGTTTTTGATTATATGATCTCAGTGTTTTGAGATTCGTTGTTATGGGAATTAGATGTTTTCAAGTAGAAACCCCACACACACACACACACACACACACACACACACACACACACACACACACGCCCCTGCTTGAGAGTTCTTAGTAAAAATTTCCAGGGAATTACTTCTGAACATTTGTACACATAATGCACCTATGACTGCCTTTCTGCCCTTAGGATTTTAAATGGATTTGAATGCTGAAGTTGACCTCACCGCGTCATCCTGTCACTGTGGGTACTTCTTTTGTAATGAAAATTCAGTAGAGATATGTTTAGGATCTGTGCTGCATTCCTCACTATGAGCAGAAGTTGTACATCCATCCCTAATAGAACCTCGGTATAATGCATTGTGACTTGCGTAAAGGCCATTTGACATTTTCCTTTTGAGAGTTCTTAATAAAACTTTCAGGGAATTATACTTGGGTGCATTGGTGGTGCTGGGTGCATTTTTTTTACCTTTCTACCCCTGGGATTTAAATACTGCATACTGCTGAATGACCCCACTGCATTGCTCCCACTGGAACAGGGAGTTATGGTCTTAATTCTGATGCAACAACTACTCACTCCAAATATATTCTGTGCATATGTTGCATTCCTTACCCAGAATAAAAGTCCTATAACCACACTGATCAGGAGCTTAATGCATTGCAACACACCAAGTTGCCACTGTCAAAACAAGGCAAAAGAAGACCTATGAAAGTTAATAGGGCTATGATTTTTTTTTTAATATTAGGATTGTACTAAGCTTCTACATATGTAGTCTGCCAGGATTCCTCACTTTTTATTTAGCCAAAATTCACAATTACATATATAACCTCCAGGTAGACTGATTTTACTGAGACTGTAGACAAGATGTTCTTCGTGTTTCACTGTTGCAGTCATTACATTTGGGTAATCCTGCTGGCAGGTTGCCCTCAGTTGGCCTGAATTCCAAAGTCTTGGGTCCTGTGTCGGCTGCTGTCGCCCCCTCCCTGACGTCAGGTCATCAGTGGTATAAAAGATGCGGTTGACACCATTTTCTTTAGTCTTTCTTGCTGTGCGGTGCCCGAAGCAGAAGCAGTTTGCAAGTGCCGGTCGGCCGACTCCTAAGATTTTCGTGTTTGAGTTTCAGATCCGAAGTCTTCAATAGAGCTAAGTACCCCGTTGGGGAAACTTTTTTCTTGCTACAGACCGATGTCAGAAAAAGTTAATAATTGTATTTCTTGCGGGAAGCAAATACCTCATAAGGATTTTCATTCTTACTGTATTCCTTGCCTAGGCCCTGATCACAACGTTTCCGGTTGTCGGTTTTGTGCTAGATTTAACCAACGTACTATTAAGCGTCGGTATGATTTTGCTTTAAACTATTTTGGATGCCGGTTTAATTATCCTGAAATATCGTCGGACAGCCATCCGACTACCGGAGTTCACAAGAAATGCAAAGAAAAGGAAAGAGATAGACAACCGAGGCCTAAAACCAACTACGAAGCTTCTCCTAAGCCAGTCGCCGGTTCTCAGTGAGGCACTTTCGCAGCCCCTGACGCCCACTACTTTAGAGCCGCAGGCCGCTACCGACTCCCACGTGGAGTCAGCCATGCCGCTGGAGACTCAAGGTATTGGATCCTCTGATATTATCCCTTCAGATGGGTCCAGAGCCGCTGAGCAGGCACCGGCTTCTGAGGGTGTATTCAGACCTAAACATCTTTACATCAAACTGACTTCAGCTTCACAGGCAAAGACTAAAGCACCTTCTAAAACAAAGAAACAAACTCAAGAGCCATGTGGTCAGGCCTCTATGTGCAAAAAGCAGATGCTTAAAATGGCCAAAGACTTGATTACCTTGATAAGGGGTTCCCATCCCCCTCCAGATAAGAGGCCTAGGCAAGAGACTGACTATGAATCTTCAGATCAGGTTTCCATTTCTTCTGATTCCTCTTCTGATCAGGAATATTCTTTTCCCCCCTATGAGGATTCTGATGCTGAAGAAATCTATTCCTTCAACTTCTCCTCTGGAGGACTATTCTTGTGGGGAAACCTTGCATACCATGAGGGAGCATTTCCACTGGGAGAGCCAAGATATTTCAGAATCTAAAAAGAGGTTCAGGGATTTCCTTTTCCTGTGTCAGACAGACCTCAAAGGGGCAGATCCAGATACCCTAGTGGCAGATCCCAGCTGCAGAGTTCATACCTCTCAAAGCAATGGGGGGGCTTCCACCTCCAAAGTTGGAGAAGACAAATCACAACCGTACAGGAAACAGTCCCAGTGACTTCCCCCTGCCTGCACCAAGCACTTATCTCCTGGCAGCACCCTTAGGGGGAAGATTAGCACTTTTTTCACAAAATTGGCACATTATAACCCAGGACAAATGGGTCCTAAATATCATGTCACAAGGCTACAAGTTCCACTTCCATACCCTGCCAAAGGCAAACGGCTGGCCACATCTGCCAAAAAATCAATGGACAGAGGCACAAAAAACAGTCTCATCCCTCATGGACATGGGGGCATTCAACAAGTACCAGAGCAAGAGCAGGGACAAGGATTTTACTCAAGACTGTTCTTGGTACCCAGAAAGGACAAGGCCTAGAGGCCAATACTGGACCTATCTGTTTTAAACACATTCCTGGATATACCAAAAATCAAGTTATTGACTTTGCAGTAGCTTCTGCCCATGCTGGGCAAGAACGCTTGGCTTGTGACTTTAGACCTAAAAGAGGCATACCTGCACGTCCCAATCAGACAAATATGCAGAAGATACCTCAGATTCAAGGCTGGCTCAAGGCATTACCAATTCTCTGCACTGCCCTTTGGCTTATCTACTGCGCCCAAGGTTTTTACAAAGTGCCTGGCACCACTAATTGCATTCTGCAGACAAAGAGGAATACAAATATATCCTTACTTGGACGACTGTCTAATTCAAGCAGAGAAAAAGGACATTCTTTTACAGCGTCTGGCGTTTGTGAAAAGGCTTCTAACATGCCTAGGGTACACAGTCAACGACAAGAAATCAAAATTAGTACCCTCTCAAGAGATAATATTCCTGGGTACAAGCTTAAATACAACTGCCCAGATGGCTTATCTCATGCCAGACAAACAAAGGCAACTGACTACCTATTTCAAAATGTTGGCAACAAAGGCCAGTTATCTGCAAGAAAAATTCTGCAGGCTTTGGGCTTCATGGCATCCTGCATCCTACTAATTCCATATGCAAGACTGCATATGAGGAAACTTCAGTGGTACCTAAAAAGTGTTTGGACTCAACATTGCCACAGCCTGGAAACTATGATTACTCTCATTCTCTGCTTGCAACAGGAGTTTTGATGGTGGGCAAAGGCTTGTCACCAAAACAAGGGACAGCCATTCACATTACCCCCAGCCAGGCAGACACTAACAACGGCTGCATCTGATTATGCCTGGGGGGCCCACATGGCAGGAAGATGCATTCAGGGCATATAGACCTCAAACCAAATGCATCTACATATCAATCAAAAAGAGATGCTTACAGTTCAAAATGCCGTGACAGCCTTCAAGGACCTACTTCATCCAGGACAACTACTGATAAAGACAGACAACACCACGGTCATGTGGTATATAAACAAGCAGGGGGGCACACATTCTTACCCCCTTTGCAGACTAGCCATGACTTTGTGGGACATAGCATTGACTTACCAAGTACATCTGCAGGCACAGTTCCTGCCAGGAAGGAAAAATACTCTGGCAGATGAACTAAGCAGAAACCTCATGGATCTCCACGAGTGGCAGCTGGACCCACAAGTCTTCAGCATGATAACAAGAAAATGGGGATGCCTGGACATAGATCTATTTGTTTCGCCTCACAACTACCAATTAAAAGGATTCTGCACAAGGAATTATCACGGACAAGCATGGAAAGTGGATGCTCTTATCTTTCAGCTGGAAAGACCTATCAGTATATACATTTCCCCCTCTGCCTCTCCTCCCCAAGGTACTCCTAAAGTTCAGACAGGAGAAGCCAAGTATGATACTGATTGCCCCAGACTGGCCCCGCCAGTACTGGTATCCAATACTAAGGAGCTTGTCTCAATGCCCACCTTGGACCTTACCTCAAATACCTCAGCTACTGTCCCAGCAAAACAGTCAGATCCTGCACAGCCAACTCAGAACTTTAAACCTGACAGCATGGCGAATAATGTAGTCATACAAAACACTCCTCTCAGTAAAGCTGTGAGGGATGTCATTTTGGAAGCCAGAAGGCCTAGTACTAGAAAATCTTATGCTGGAAAATGGAAGAGATTCTGTGCTTGGAACCAGGCACAAGGAGCTGATACAGCTGTGCCAAATATTCCTCAGATTTTGCAATACTAAATTGAGATGCTGGACAAAGGCCTATCTTTTTCATCTATTAAAATTCATGCCTCTGCCATTTCGGCTCATTACAATGTAGAGCCATCAATCTTTTCTCATCCCTTATTAAAGCAGTACCTCAGAGGAGCCAAAAATGTAAGACCTCCGAGGAGATCACCAATGTCTGCATGGGACCTCAGCTGTGTCTTGGAAAAACTCACCCTGCCTCCGTTTGAACCAGTGGCTACTGCTGATATAAAGTTTTTATCTTGGAAAACAGCTCTGCTCCTAGCAATAACTTCTTCAAGACGAGTTTCAGAGCTACAGGCACTCATGGCTGTGGAACCTTTTTATCATTTTTTATCTAGACAGGGTCTCTCTGAGGACAAACCCAACTTTTATGCCTAAGGTGGTGTCCATTGTGGCTCTCAACCAAACTATTCAACTGCCAACCTTTTACCCAAATCCACAGAACATGGGGGAGAGAATTCTGCATTCTTTGGACGTACAGTGACAACTGAGATTCTACTTGGACAGAGCCAAAGTTTTCAGAAGGACAGAGCCATTACTAGTGGCATATGCTGCAGGATCACAAGGAAAGGCTATCTCAAAGCAGACTATTTCAAAGTGGATAGGCCACGGCATTCATTTCTGCTATGTACACCATGGCAAGCCAGTACCTAAGGGCATTAGGCCACACTCAACCAGAGCTGCAGCCACTTCAGCAGCCTTTCTCAGGGGAGTACCTACCAAGGACATTTTAGAGGCTGCTACTTGGAGTTCAGTGCACACCTTTACAAAGCACTATCATCTGCCATTATACTCTTCCAGGGCAGGCTTTGCCACTGCAGTTCTGCAGGGCCTCATAGCCGCTCCTAATGCTGTTTAGCTCCAGCCTCCCAGCCTTAGCTTTGGGACTCTACCCAAATGTAATGACTGCAACAGTGAAACACGAAGAACATAGTACAGCTGTGTACACCATAAATGTAGATGTTCGAGTGTATTCACTGTTGCAGTACAGGTTACCCACCTGCCACCCCCCTTTTCTTCTGATGGAACCTATGTGGTGTATTTGCTTGTAGATGAAGGTAAAGTTTATATTGGTGCATGTATTTATATATATATATATATATATATATATATATATATATATATATATATATATACACACACACACACACATTTTGGCTACCCTTTTAGGGGGCACCTGACATCTGGGGCAAGAAAAACGAAAGAAAATGGCGTCGGCCGTATCTTTTATACCCCTGACGACCTGACGTCAGGGAGGGGGTGACAGCAGCCAACCCAGGACCCAAGACTTTGGAATTCAGGCCGACTGAGGGCAACCTGCCAGCAGGATTACCCAAATGTAATGACTGCAACAGTGACTACACTCGAACATCTACATTTATGGTAAGTGTACACAACTGTACTGTATTAAACAACTTACCTTATAGATTATGATGGTTTATTTAAAATACATTCTTATGTTCGAGACAGTATTGATTTGTTAAGCAAGCTGAAAAATATGATTTGATCTGAAGATTATTTTTAGATATTGTTGGATTTTAATAGTTTGCATATCAGTATTACACATAATTTTGTTCTTCAGGCTCTTGATTGTTTGTTTGTTTCTTGTAGGATTCTTCAAAGGCTAAGTAAATCAATGATTTTTTTTTTCAATTTTTTAAATAACTTTATTTTTAATAAGGAATTTTACCAACAAGAAATGTGGTACTTCCATGAGGTCAAGTTTTGCCACCTCATATGCAAAGTTGTTTATTTGGATGCTTGAGCAGGAGTGTTTTACAGACTTTCTTCTTCATATAAAATGTAGTTGGTTTCTGCCACAAATTAGGAAATATAATCCTTCTAGTAGTATTTTTTACATGATTTGAGCTCTAACTTATTTGGTTTAATGTTCACTCTACAGTTAAATTATGTGAAGTTGATTTGTTTGTGTCTGTCAACTGATATTCTTAGAAAACCAGTGATCTCTAAATTATATAGAAAGCCTACTGCTTGATGTACTTCCTACCTGCTTCAAGTTGTCATCCAGCTCGTATTCAAGCATTTTTTTTTGCCATATAATAAGATATTACTTAAAATAATTTGTAGATGTAAGTTGGTCTTTTATCAGACCATAAATCAGTTGTTGAAGGTTAAGTATAGGGTGTAGTCTTAATGATGCCCCAAAGACAAGTTTCTTGTATGATTAGGGAAACAAAAATGTAAGAATAATGAAGCCAGATAAAGGAGGGGGAACGGTTTTGATGGATTCTCTTGTTTATGAAGGGAAAATGAATACTATTTTAATGGATTCTCATTAATATGCAATTGTGTCTAAGATTGAGATAACCATAGCATACAGGAAAATAGACATGGCCCTGGAAGATTATTAATGGAGGGTCTGACAGATCAAAATACCCTTCAGTACTTAAAAGTTGAGAAACCCAGGATTCCCTCTATATTTGGAATTCCTAAAATTCATAAAAATGAAAAGGACCTACCATTAAGGCCTATTGTTTCAGCAGAAGGTTTGAAAACTTTGCCTTTAGTCAATTATGTTGACATGAAGTTAAAAACAGTATGGCTTAAGAGGAAAAGTATTTTGAGGGATTCCTGGGATTTTCTGAGGGAATTAAAGGAAGAAATGTATTAAAAGGAAATTTCATTGGTCCCAAGAGTGGGTGCTGCTGCGGTGTTGCGTTCGCCTCATAGACGCCGTCGCCATTTCCTCAGTTTAGAACGCCTTCTGTGTGTGTGTGCCGACATGCCATGCTTAAGTGCTCGTTGGTTGTTTGTGTAGTAGCCGCAAGCCAGCACGCACAAACTCTACTGCCAATCAATCACAGGAGAGTTCGCTGGGCCTGTCCTAACGAAAGCCGAAAAACATATTACTGTAGACATAATTGATTTATTCTGTTGCATCACACATAATGAGGGTATTAAACTGTTTGAGGAAATAATATTTGAAGATGGAGATTTAACACACAATGAATGTATAGTGTGTTTACAGTTGATTGAGCTTATATTGAAGTACAATTTTATTCATTTTAAGGATGAATATTTTCATCAGATAAAAGCGGTGGCAATGGGTGCTGTCTGCGCCCTTACATATGCTAATTTGATCTTAGCAAAATGGGAAGAAAAAATGATTTTAAACTCTCTTTACAACACATGTTGGACAATGTACCAAAGGTTTTTAGATGATATAGTTATTTTGTGGGTGGCATCATCTGAGTTAGAGGAATTTATGAATTGTTTAAACAGTCCTGCTATTTTTTTTTAAATTCACCCACAAAGTTTTTCAAAATAACTTACAATGTTTAGATGTTGAGATTTACAGAGAGAGCAATAAATTCAACTCCATAATATATAGAAAGTCTGCTTTCTCAAATTCATATTTACATTTTAATAGTGCTCATCCAATGCATTATAAAAAGAAGATTGTAAGAGGTCAATTTATTAGGTCAAGTAGAATGACGTTGAGTAATACAGAATTTGAGAAAGAGATGGAGTTTCTTAAAAAAATATTTATAGCTAGAAATTACCCAGAAGACTTATTAGAACAGATAAAGAAGGAAGTGTGGGATGGTAGAAGGGATAGATTTCAACCAATTTTAGGGGTGAACGAAGAAAAAGTTATACAGATTAATAACAATACGACTGAAAATTTTGGAAAAGCTTTGCTATTGGAGTATAACGAAAGTTCTAGGTATGTAAAGGAAATAATGGAGATAGAATGGACTAGGTTTAAGGGTTTGACAGACTTGGACAAAATAAGAAAAAATGAGCTAAAATAGTTTGTAAAAATTCCCATAACCTGAAGAGTTTGATGGAAAATGACTTGGAAAATAATACAATTACTAGAATGAAGAAAGGGGCATACAAATGTGAGCACTGTAGGCCATGTAGTTCTATAATGAATCAGGAAAGACTATATTTGAAGAGTAGAAAAATGTGGTTGAATGTGAAGGAATATTACAATTGTGATTCTCGGGGACTAGTATATTTAGCAGTATGTCAGACTTGCCAATCATTTTATATTGGCAAGACTGAACGTAAATTGAAAAAAAGAATTTATGAACATCATTATGAAATGCAAATAAAAAAAGAAACAAATGCATTGTTTAAGCATACACAGTAGTGTGAAGGCGCACATTTTATGTTCTTTGTACTAGAGAAGGTGAAGAAAGATATAAGGGGAGATTTATGGGAAGAAAGGCTTGAATATAGGGAGCTATGGTGGCAGGTTAAATGACAAGCAAACGTTAAACCTGGGTTGAATGAGTATCTATCCATAAACCCCTTTATTAAAGTTAAGAGCCGCAAAACTATAACCCAAGTTAACAGTGATTGTACCATGTTTTTTAAAAAAACTTTTGTACATAACATATGCTTTGTATATCAATCTTAAAAAGTTAAGGTTAAGATCATTGGGGCATGTCATTTCTATTTCTGTTTTTAGTTTAGTCATACATTTTAGTAATAATAACTGAATTTATTTGTATGTATTAGTATTTTATGTATGTTTTTAAATATTGACAAGTTCTTGGTTTGACCACATGATGGCAGTAGATGTTCAACTATTTTATCAACTATTTAATGTTTTAACATTTTTTGTAGTACAGTAAGCTTTTAAAATGTTAATAATGTCTACAGAAAGGAATTTTCTATTTATTAATTTGTATGAAGAGAATGTTTTTAATAGGGTTTAAACAACATGAGCTTTTTATTTTGGTTATGTCAAGTCTTTCAAAGGCATTTTTATGTATGTATTAATTAAGTTATCCAATTAAGTATATTGGTAGGGTAAATAAAAATGGGGAATGATTAGGAAGGGAGTCCACATCTGAAGAAGTTTGTGACGAAAACGTAGTATTGGTGAAAAGCGTTGATGTGGTGTTGTTAGTCCTTGTGGTGTTGTTGTTTACTTGAATAAACTTTTTATGCCTGGACTGTGTTGGTGCTTTGTTTCTGGAATCCAAGGTGCCTTTGGTGTGGAGTTGTTTCGTTGTGGTTACCTGGACTGGCTTTGGATTTTTAAAGGTTTATTAGGGAGCAATTGTCACAGCAGTCACATTTCACTGACTGTAATTGTTTGAGTTAATAAACAGAAAGTAGTAATGATGGTCCTTGTAAATGTTTTGTTATGAAAACCAGTACTTTTACTGAACACTTCTTTTCTTAATTACTGTTGGAAACATATTACAGATTACACAGATTAGAAATCTGTTTTTCATAGGAATTTTCTGTAACATGTACGAGAGGTAGAAATTTAAGAGTATATTGTACATAGTCACTATATCAGTAGAATGGCTGCAGGTTTGTATAACATATTAATAAACAGGGGTACATTTCCCTGCAGTGCATATTGCAACTGCTGTACCGATTAGTGATGGAGGGGTAAAAAATCAAGACATTTAAATGGATGGATTGGATAGACTGTCATGGTAATTCCTTGAAGGAGTACTACATCTTTTTGATCTCTGTCCTGTTTTGAGAGGCCTCACCCCCATTTGACTATAACTTCATATTTGACAGGTTTGCTTGTCCACCATTTGAGATTACTAGCTCATCAATGCTGAAGTTTATTTTTCCAAAACAGTGTCGGCAGTGAGCATCACACGTGCTTATACAAATTCAGGTTTCAGGCACTCATGTATGTAACTATTTGCTTTGTCACAAAGGCTGATGAATCTGTGTTTTCCATTGAAGATGGTTTCATAGTTATACCCAATCTCACCAGTTTCTTTTCTGTGGCAGAAACCAGGTGTGAGGAGGCCTTTGACACCCTCAATGAACACCTGTAGCTCACGTGCTTCTTGAAGGAGGTGCATTCTTTTGGAAAGCTGGAGTAGTTTATCTCCTTTCTGACAAGCAGGGTGGGAAGTACTCTAGTTTTTCAAGTAGACACTTTCAGAGTAGATAGCCAACTGCATTACCTTTTCCCATCAGGCAATTAATTGCCCACTGGCTAATTTTGTGGTCAGAGTCCATCGCACATGACTAGGAGAATGATTGCCTCAAGAATGACTCCATTAGAAACACCTCAGCCATAGGCACTTAATCTTCAGTCTGCACATTCACCAAGCATTATTATCTTGACCATGACTCAGGAGATTCAGTCTACATTTCATAAAATCAGTACTCCTGGATTCTGAGATGTGTACCTTTTATAGTCCTCCACTTCCTTCCAGCATGGTGGTAATTGCTCAGGTCTCACATCAAACAAGGAATCATTGAGTTGGGTACTTGATGTTAGATGTAACAGATATTTTTTTTACTATGTCAGTTGATGTAAAGGAGGACTCTTCTCGGTCAGTCAGGAGTACCCTCCATATATCATCTTGAAGGTCTATGTCAGATAATCGACTTTTTGGAAACTCAAAAAAAATATTTCAGGGACCATATGATTGAGTTTCCGAAAATTTGAACATCAACCCCCCCACACACACACACACACAAGAATCTACCTTTTTTACATTTTTGCAGGGAGGCAAGCCCTCCTGCACCCCCACACCACCTGCAAATTATATTTACCAACTCCAAGATCGCACTACAGTGAGGAAAAGGATAAATATCCCAATCTTCGCTGTACTGTGATCTCCATTCAAAAGCTTTGAGTTTTCAAAACTCGGATCATATGGTCTTGGCCATATGGAGTTTGAGTTTTTGAAAACTCTGTCAGTTATAGGAAGACATCATCCTAAGAATGCTTGTTTCTTCTGTAATCTGGACAAATGTATACATTTATGTTATGTATTTAAAATGTACCAAATAATGGTTATTTCTTAATTTGCAGGTAGGTGGAAGCTAGTGGAATGGTGTGAACTCCAGAGCTCAGAGGATGTATACACTCTTGTAATTGCTGTATTACATCACTGTATCTGTAGAAAAGGATTGTAGATGTCCCTGCATGTGGTATTTTATAGAAAAAAAGATTAAATTATAATGGTATGTGTAGTCAAGGAGCCATCATTTAGAGCCTTCTTGTAGATCAACAGGTACAGAAAGGGCTGCATTATTACTGTTATGAAATTCCAGTATTGCAAGTGGCTTCTGTTCTGGCCACTGCTGACTTTAGTCTAGCCTCTGTTTCCTTATACTAACACAGCATAAAGGTCTTCCCTTTTCTTCAGTCCAGACAATGTTTCCTTTTTAAAGAGGGAACCTGTTCAGTCACACCATCTCCTGTCTTCTACATGTTTCTCATGAATAGCAAAAAATGCACCATCTTCTTTCGTGTAGAGTACAAGTTTTATGCCTTCAACCAAGCTGCTGTTTTTCTGTAAACATCATCACCTTCTTCTGTTGAGCTCTTCTGATGAACTTGCGTGTCAAAAAAGTTAATCTTGCAGGCTTATATACCTTGAGGCACCTTCATCAGATTATCCCTTTTGAGCATGGGTCAAAGAAAGCTTTTTATTGTCTCAGCTCTCCAATACAGATTGAGATTAGGCCCAAGTCTTCTGAACACTGATTTATTATTGTACGGGTATATTTTAGGGAGATTTGTACTTGACTACATGTGACTTAACAGTCTGTCAGATGGTAGAAAATTACATTTTAAGGGGGGGGGGTCTCTCTTTTTGCATATACTGCTGTATCACAAGTGGTCATTTATTATTTTATTTATCCTTTTTTGACCAGGTAAGTCTCACTAAGCTGGAGGCCTCTTTTCAGGAGAGATAGGAAGTGGCATTTATGCTGATCAGGGGATATTTAGCTAGGACATTGGGAAATTCTGTACTCTTTTCAGTAAACAACAATAGGTTCTTTTACATTCATCTGAGATACCACCATTTCAGGTAGCTGGGACCTTATTTTAATGTCTTAACCAAAGGGTGGCACACTCAGGAGTGTGACACTCCCTAATACGGCACTGCAGTGTCAGTAATGGACAAAAGAATCCACTCACCTGGGATGGGAATAGAACCTAGAGCCTTCTGATCTTCCTAACTCCAAAGGCAATCGGGCTGCCTGTTGAATCAGTGACACTGTAGGTTAAGTAGAAAAAAAACTCTGATGTACACTCACACAAAATAATTTAAAGGTAATAATGTTGACAGTCTTGTGGCCGACAGAATTTGGTCACATATGCAGAAGATCCGACTGTGTATAATAAAATTGTTCTAGTGTGGTCTGCTGTTAGGTAGATGAACTGCAAAACTAGATTGGATGGATTGGAAAATCTTTGATGTTGTGATATCTTAGTGTGTGCCAGCAATGATTTCATACTTTAATGGCTGGTGCTGGAAAGTCAATGCTGGTGTGATGCGCGACTGTGCTCCTGCAATGTTCCCATTACTGTGGGAGATTTCTCCCTTCTAAGAGTTGGTGAGATTTTTGTGGGGTGCAGAGCTTGTCCCCCTGCAAAAGCATAAAAAAAAATTTTTATTAAACATTTGTATTGCAGAATGTGACATTCTTGGTATGTCTATATCAACTTAGTTTGTCAGTATTGCAGAGTGTCAGTATTGTGAAGTATCGATATTTTGATATTTTCTCTTTTGTCTATTAGATGTTATTTACTATACCCATTTATAAGTGTGTATGTGTATATATATATATATATATATATATATATATATATATATGTGTGTGTGTGTGTATGTATATATATATATATATATATATATATATATATATATATATATATATATGTGATATAGGGATCCATACGCTTTATCGAACAGCCATTTCACCGAAAGTGAAACGACCGAGCACACTTTCGCGAAAGTGCTTATCACTGAAAAAGCACTTATGCGGAAGTGTGCTTAAATAAGGATAAAAATGTGGGGAGATGGCTGTTGTTGAGATCGTAGCACAGTGGGGATAAGGGAATATTCCATTTTCCCCACTGTAGTACGATCTCAATCTCGGAGTGAGAGTATAAAAGTGGGGGTGTGGGGGTTGCGAGTACTGTGTTCCTTTTTTTTAATTATTTTTCTATTTTTTTCACACACTTTAGCGAAAGTGCTTTTTCGGTGAAAAGCACTTTCGCTAATGCGTGTTTGGCTGATGTGTTTTCGGTTGTTTGAGCTTTCGCTCAATAGTACAAGATCCATATATATATATATATATATATATATATGTGTGTGTGTGTATATATATATATAAATATATATATATATATATATATATATATATATATATATATATATATATATGTGCGTGTGTGTATGTGTATATATATATATATAGATATAGATATATTCACATACACATATACACACACACATATATAAATATATTTTTGTCATTTGATCGGATGCTCATTTGACTGAATTACAGATGATCAACTGAGCAGTCATTTGACCAATTCACAACTGATAGGTAAGCATAGAAGTCTGTAGAAAGTATGTGATGGTGTCATTTCTGATCCTAGGAGTTATTAGGGAAGTGAGTCTGAAAGAGGAAGTGTAGATTGGCAAGGGCCACTGTCATGTTGTATCCTCAGACGTGTAGATGTTTGTGTTTATTCTGCAGCACTAATTCACTCTGTGTGGTATGTTTTTCTTTTCTGTTCTCTGCAGTTGTGCGAAAATGGAGTTAGAATATACAAGTAAGGGGGAGATGGGGGGACTTACCTTCACGAAAAATGATTTATTTATTTATTTTAAATAAATACAAGTCTGGCTGGGCACGAAGGCCCCTTTTTAGCAGAAGCCCATGGAACAAAGCTCCAGTACATGCAGTACTAAGAGAAATTAAGTTATATAATGTCAACACTGTCAGGCAGAATACAATTAAACTAAATTTTACACTGTCAAAATAGATAAGATAGTAATTATATATACAGTAGTAAGGCTTCTTATACTAATTATACTTTATACATTTATAGTTAAATAACTACATAGTAATATATATGTCACAATACAGAGTACTGAGCTATCTGCCAAGGGTGGATAGCAAAAGGTTGATTTAATTATGAGAAATTAATTGAGTGGTTAAAGAGCTAAGAGAGGCATAGGTAGAAGGTAGGATGGGTAAAGACAGAGCGATAGTTGTAGCAGAGTAGAGGAGAACAGAGTTATAGTAGAAGTGGATGAAGAAAGCAGAGATGTTATAGTTTTTTTTAAAGCAGAGATGTTCTACTTATCCCAGAGATATACAACTACAGGACCAGGATGTTGAGAGGTGTCCTCTTGTATTTTGAATGCCTGTTGTTTTTTAAGAAGCCCGAGAGCATGTGGGAGGGCATTATAGAGGGTAGCTCCAGAGTCTGAGCACAGGGAGGGCTCCCAATGCATTTTGTGCTTTAGTAATGGAGAGAAGGAGTTTGTCTTTATAGCGAAGCGCTTTGTTAGGATGGTAGTGTTGAAGCATGCCTTTTAGTGAGGGATACTTAGTAAGGAAGTATATTATAACGTGAAAAGAGACCACAGCTGTGTCTCTTGTGAGTGAGACGGCATTTTCTCCCACCCTGCCACCGTATTACTGTTGTGTTCTTAAACATCACTGTCTTTCTAGGTGCCTGCCCCTTATGTTAATTTGGCCATATATCTCCTCCCCACTCTCCTTCACTGGCCGGTGTGAGTAAACACAAAACTATCATTTTGTGAAATCACTCCCCCCTTCAGCTATTTAAATTTATTGGCCATTCCGTAGCAGCAGAATACAAAAGTGCCCACCCCCTTTCAATCTATCTTGCTCTTTTAAAAATAGGGCTCTCCACTTAGACAGTTGAAACTTAAGATACTCACTCTCATATCTAACTGCTTAGTGGTACACTGCAGTGTTTAGAATAAAAGATTTTTTTTCATCTTACCCTGTAAACATCTGTTGCAGGATCACCAGTTATTGGAGAGCTCACATTCTGCCTCTCAGTAGTCATCTTGGAATTAGTGCTTCTGAGAGAAGGAGTACATGGACATTATTTCCTGGCGACTGCTGATCACCAGAAAGCCTAATAACTGCTGTATATTATTATATTTATATTCTGGTCCTGGTGAGAAGAAGGAGCAGAGTACATTGATTCCTTACTGTTTCTGGTTGGAGAGTGAGCGTCTGTGCTTAACATTCCTGATTGGTCTGGTTGCTATTCAGGGCATCTACCAGGAAAAGGCCACAAGCCTACAGACCCTTGCATAATCTGGGAAAAGACTATGGATCACTAAACAGGGTGTGGCCTGCTTCTTATGTTGGGATTGGTGCTAACTGAGATTGCTTCTGGTGAGAGAAGAAGCAAAGGAGCATTGTATCCCATGGAGTGAAGCTGTATTGAGACCAGCATTAGTAATAACCAGAGAGTAGCCATTCATGCGACTAACCTATTTTCATCATTCTTGACAAGCTAATTCTTTGGTTTCAGTAAGCACTGTTTGATTTGTTTCTAACCTCAGAATATCCACCTAAATACTTCATCTACGTATTAGTTTCCCCTCAAGTGTTTGGCAGTGCTCTGTACAGACTAAGACACCATGAGTGACATTTTTGCTATAAAAGCACAATTGAAATTTATCCAATACCTAGTTGCACACAGGACAACTAGTTTGCAGTGACAAACACTGTCCCCATAGTTGCAAACTGGATACTCCTGACAGTGATTGATATTCTTACTCTAACTGTCTAATCAATAAAAAAGGATCTGTTGCCATGGATGTGAATTTTCCTACTGTCTCCATTTACTGACTTGATGGATATGGGCATCCTGAGGCAATGTAGAAGTTGCCTTATGTTTGCTGACACCCAGTTAATTCTCAAACAAACTGATATGGTATGTGAGAGATGTATTTACACAATGTCACTGGAGGCAAAGCTCTCACATAAAAGTACTCCTAATGCCAAAAATATTGTCAGTAGTACCCAGGCTGCTCCCATCACGCACAATTCAAAGCAGACATATAGACCCACATATGCTGAGGCACTTAATTGTAAACTTCCTAAACCACAAAGACCTCCTAGACAAAGTACACATAAGAAATACCCTCAATAGCCCCAACTGCACTCTTCCAAAACAACACCCACATCAACACATAAGAGCTACATCTCATGGAGCAAACCATCACACAATCCAACATTCTAGTCATTGAAGACTCCATCGTGCGGCACACTGATGTCCCTCTTGCCAGGATGAGTAAGGAGAAAGTCACGGTCATTTGCTTATCAGGGTCTAGGATCCACCACATTATGCATGCACTCAGGTCATTGGACCACAGTTACCAATATGACTCACTCATAGTCTATGTGGGAGTAAATGACCTGAGTCATACCTCCCTAGACTTTATGAAGAGAGACATCATGGAACTCTGGGCATATTTGTCTCAGGCTGGTATGAGACTAGCATTGAGCAGTGTTTTACCTTCTCCAAGGATGATGCCACAATATGAACAAAAGATGATTGACTTTAATAATTGGTTTAGTTTCTGGTGTCATTCTAAGGGGGTGCAATATTTCTCAGCATGGAAGGAGATGGTCAACAGACCACGCTGCTTTGCCAGGGATGGTCTGCACCTCTCCCCTCTAGGCTTTTGAATATTAGTTAAAACATTGTCTTCCCTCATAGTGCCTTTTTTAGGCAATGCCAAACTGAAAGTACTTCCGACATAGCAAATCAAAACCAAGAAAATCTAAAGGTATTACTGCTCAATGCTAGAAGTCTAAACAAAAAACTCCACTCCAGAGAAACTCTCTTTACCTTAGAGAATGCTGACGTCTGTGCTGTCACTGAGGCATGGCTTAAAGCAGTGGAGAGCACACCAACAGTGTTAGGTTATAATGCCTTCCACACATATAGGCCAGCTGCTTCACAGGCAGGGACTAAAGGTAGAGGTGCCTCTTTACATCAAAGATAAATATACTTCAAGTGTGGTCAAACAGGACAATGCACTTGAGCTGCTCCATGTTCAAGTCACCATAGGCAAAATCCAGTACCACTTCCATGCAAGCAGTAGCTGCCCTTCTATGACCCAGGAAGCCCATACCATGTATTTAAACTTGTTAGAAATACTAACCATCCAACCCAATACCATATTCATGGGTGACTTTAATTACACACCAAATGTACATGTACAGAGATTCCTGGATTTTGGAAACACATACTCCCTGGACCAGATAGTCAATACTCCAACCAGGGGTGCAACCATACTGGATCTGGTCCTCACTAATATGGGTGAGTGCTGCACACCCACTACTGTAATGCCTTCTCTGGTAATGTCAGACCACAAAATGGTCTCCTTTGAAGTAAAAATAAAACCTTGACTCCTAGCTAAACCTGGAATATTCAGGAACTATTCTAAGGCTAACCTTCTGGTATTAAGTGAGAACCTGGCAACATTTCAAGCCCCCATAAACCCTGAGAACACTGTTGCCTATGCAGAACTGTTTACAGAAACCCTGTACAAACATGTTAATAGCTGCATAGAGGCAGCTGTACTCACCAGGTGGAAGTACAGAACAAACTCAAAAAAACAAGCCACCCTGGTGGAATCACAAAATAAATAGGCTGTATAACAGGAGGAAGAAAATCATGGCAAAAATTAGGAGGTGCAGCACCCAGCAGGATAAAAGCACTCTCATCAAATTAAACAAAACACTCAAAGGACAAATAGTCTACCAAAGCCAAATTTGAGGAAAGCTTGGCCTCCTAGGCCATGGATAACCACAAAGCATTCTTTAGCTATGTCCGCAACCTCAGAGGCAATACACAATTGTGTACAGAGCTCATTGTAAATGGAGCCACCTGTACTGAGCCAGAAGATGTAGTAAACCTCCTGGCTGATAAACTCAGCTCCAACTTTACCCCTTTCTTCCCCTCAACCTTCCCTCAGGAAATGTTATCAAATATGACTCGGAACTGGTCCTTAATGCTCTCTCTAAGACCAAGAACACTGCATCAGTGGGCTCAGACAGTATCCCAGGATGTCTTCTAAATAGCATGAAACATGATCTATCAGGGCCTCTTGGAATTACTATTTAACTGTAGCCTCTAAACAGGTTCCGTGCCTTATGAATGGAGATAGGCAACAGTCATCCTTCTGCACAAAGGTGGGCAATCTGCAGACCCTGGAAACTACAGACCCATAAGTCTCATTAGTCTTATATGTAAAGAAAAGAATTGTCATGGAGATGATCAGTGGAGATATAATAAACCTCCAGACACTGGACCCAACCCAGTTTGGTTTCATCAAGGGCAGATCATACCTACTTAACCTGGTGGACGACTTTGAGAAGGTCACCAAAGCAATGGATGAGGGCAAAATTGTTCGCACTGCCTATCTTGACATGGCCAAGGCATTTGACACAATACATCACTCGGGCATTGTTGACAAACTCAAGAGGTTAGGTACAAACCCGTATGCCACCTGGTAGGTAGCCAACTGGCTCACAGACGGGACCCAGGAAGTTAGAATTGAGGAGTCCACCTCTACTAAGATGCCAGTCACAAGTGTAGTCCCTCAGGGATCAGTCCTTGGACTGCCCCTTTTTGGTATTTACTTCTCAGAAGTCAAAGCCAATGTCATTGGTCTCTGGCTGACTACATTTGCAGATAATTGCACAATAGGAACTTTCACTGAATCTCACACTGACACAAATGTTCTACAGGAAGGGCTGACACAGACAAACATCTGGTGTCAGAGCCATGGACTAAAACTAAATGCCAAGAAATGCATAATAGTATCCTTTGGGAAGTCATCCATCCCTGGTAACTATCATATTGACAACACACCCCTTAGAGGTAACCCAGTAGTCAGGGACTTGGGGTCATACATAGATAATAATTTAGCCTTTGACCATCATGTGTCTACAGTGGTGAGGAAATCATTCTGTATTGCACAACTTATAAATAAAGGTATGGCATCTAAGTCCAAGGAATTCATTGTCCCACTGGATTCAGCATTCATCAGACCTATCATTGAGTACAGTGCCCCCTTTGGGATGACCTAACCAGGCATATCCAACAATTGGAATGTCCACAGAGGTTTCTCACTAAAAGAATACAGGGCATAAGTAAAATTTGTTATGCAGATTGCCTCAAGGCCCTCTCCCTGTTTTCTGTCTCCTACAGGCTTTTGAGGGGAGATCTGTGCCTGGCATACAGGACATTGTCAGGCCCCACTCTGATGGACCTCCTGCATATCGACAAAACAAACCGCACCAGAATTACCCATTCTAAAGCTTAAACCTTGCCTGTGATATAAATAGGTCCTGCTGCAGAGACAGGTATGTATCCCAGAGACTACCATGTCTGTAGCCACAGGCTCCCCATCCATGTGAAGCAGAGTTCTTCCCTAACCCATTTCAAGTGCAAGTAGGACAATTGGATGGGAAACCAGAAAGTCATCCCTGGTTTGGCACCTATGTGTAATGGACACAGGTAACCTGTAAGTGGTTCATCTCCCAAACCCCTGCTTACACTTAGCAAGGGTATCAGAACTTGTCAGAGATTTGGGATGCATGGCTAGGCTTAAAAAGGCCTTGTGGTCACTAGCCTAGTAAATACCTATGAGCTCCTGGTAGCTGACTATAGTGGAGGTAGTGTGGGAGTTCAGTCCAATATAGTTATTTAAGGGCAGAATGGTAATGAGTTCTAAGGGTGATTTGGAGTAAAGCAAGCTATTTTGTTGTAGCATTGCTCCAGCTTTGTTTGTGTGGATGTTTGTAGGTTAGTCGTGTGGGGAGGCATACTGTATAATATGTAGAAGGTAGGCTTTAGCTATTGTTTCTGTTGTTCAGTCTGTTTGTTATGTATGGTTTTGTTCTGTGTAAGAGGTCAAGCTTTTGGTGTTTTTTTTATGTAATAGTTTTGATGTGTAGGTCAGATTTCAAGTTGTCATCAGTTGTGATTCCTATGAGTTTGGTGTTAGGACTTGTTCAATTGGGGTGTTATTTAATGAAGTGATTTTGGCAAGAGTTTTGCTTTGGGGAATTGTTTTGGGGGGGTGAAAAGTAGTAATTTCATTTTTTGCGGGTTATGTAGGAATTAAGTTGTCTAGCCAGGATTCTATGGACGTAAAGGATTCTTGAGTAATTTCTTGACGATTTTGTAGGGTAGAGGCTGTGCAGATGAGTGTGGACTCATCTACGTTTTGTACAAGAATGGTTGCATGAAAGCAGTGTGTCAATCATTTACAAATATGTTAAACAGGAGGGGACCAATATGGAACCTTGTGAGACACCTACAGTACTGGGTAGAAATGATGAGATTTCTTACTGCCATTTTACTACTTGGAATCTATCGGTAAGGTAGTTGTTAAACCAGGAGGGGGAGAGACCCAAAGAAGAGAGTTTTAGTAATAGTTTACAGTGAGAGACAGTGTCAAATGTTTTGGACAGGTGTAGGAATAAAGATGATACTAGGTTTCTGGTATTTCTGTTTTTACTAATGGTATCAGCAAAGTAAAGTGGGGCAGTAGTGTGCTATGGTTAGGACAAGAACCTTGTTGTGTGGGATAGAGAAGCGGGTTTATGCTTAAGTATTGAAGTAAGTGGGAACAGATACGGTTTTCTAATATTTTAATAATGGTGACAGGATGGCAATTAGTCGGAAGTTGAAGTAGTCAGCAGAGGGTCCTCCTTTTATGAAGAGGAGTTATATATGCCTTCTTCCAAATGGCTGCGATATGAGATTATAGAACAGATCTGTCTATTAATATTAATAGAGAACAGAGGAAGTAGATGCAGAAGTGACTGTGACTACAAGAAATGGGTATGGACAGGTCAGATATACTATGTTTTATACCAGTAATGTTAATAGCATAAAGCAAGTGATTGAGAAAAACTGGCCCATTCTCTTAACAGATGAAAAGATTGCTAAACTGGTGGGAACAAATCCAAGTTATTGTTATAAAAACTGCCAATCAATGAAAAAATGACTCTGCTATCCAGATAGGGTTAAATCTATGCACAAGATGTGTGAAGGAACATATCTGTGTCGCAAATGTAGATATTGTGAGCATATAGACAAAGATTCAGTTGAGTTTTTACATCCAGATACGGGTAAATAGTATAGGTTCAGCGTAAAGGCTGACTGTAATACCAAACACATAATGTATATGGCAAGATGTGTCTGTTGTCAAAGATTTTACATAGGGAAGACAGATTGTAACCATAGGGAACGTATCAGAGAACATTTATATAGTGTTAAGAATGGTAATAAAAATAATGCCATAGCTAAAGTCCTGAACACTAGACTTCAGCTTGATTTTACATTCAGTGTGATTGAAGTTATACATGAAACAGCCAGAATGGGTAACATAGAAAATAAAACTGAAGGGGCAGAACTGAGATGGATTTTGAAACTTAGGGCTGACATGGGAGCTGGACATAATGAAGTGGTTTCCATTAAACCTATACTTAAAGCTAGAGGCTTACCTAGGTGATTTTGTGATATATTTTAGTTGTCGTGATGGAGTGCTGAAATGCTTAACTTTGTTCATAAAACATGATACGCCTTTAAGGAAAGCTTGGATGATGATGATGTCACTAATGAATAGGAGGGATAATACATATCACTGGATGTTTTAAGTTGAAATGTTTTATAAGTGTATGTTGAATAAACGTGTGTTAAGGTCTGAAGAAGCCACGCTGATGTGGTGAAAGCTCTTACCTAAATAAAGTACGATTTGGTTTATTTTATATGCTCGCTGTGCTTCGTTTTGCCTATAAGTATTTGATTTTATTACTATTGGGTTTATATTACTACTGCAATACATTTACCCGTGGATTTTTTTTTCTATGCTACTGTGTAATTTTAAGGACTCAGAAGATGGTTGTCTGCAGCACAGCTTTAGTTTAGGAGATATTTTGTTATTGAGGAAGTAGTACAAGTTCGAGTGAGAAGTGAGGTTTTATGGGGTTTTGTTGCTGTGGCTGGTTTGATGGTAGGTTTATCTTTGATAAGTGAGACTACAGTTTGAAGGAAGCATTTGTTAATGTTACTAGCAACTGTTGATGAAGTGTCTTCTGGGGAGGGAGTGAGTTGTTGTCTTTGGCCTGGATTTAGTAGATTTTGGACTGATGACCAGAATTTTTTAAGATTATTTTTATGTGTCTGCTGTAAGTTAAAGAAGTGGAGTTTTTTGTCATGCCTTACTATGTGCATGGTTTTATTTCTTATCTATCTATAGTGTAGACATTTTTCCTGGGATTTGTTGATGTGCCTTGCTTTCCAGGCCTTGTCTCTAAGCACCATTAGTTGCCTGCTGTTTTTAGATAGCCATGTTGTTGGATTAAGTTTTTAACTCTTTTTTTTTTTTGTTCTCCTAATGGGAGCATGTTCGTTCAGTGTATTGGTAAAGGTTTTATTAAGTTTGAGGGTGGCTTCTTCTAAAGGAAGAATTTTTTAACATTTTGTAATTGTATTGCTTGAGAGTGGCGATGAAATGGTCTGGGAAGCCTTCTAGCTTATCAGTGGGAGTGGTAAGCACTAGGTAGCCTATCTTCCACAAGAGGAATGGTTTCTGGCCCAGAAATTGTAGTTTATTGGCCATTTGGGCAGTTTTTCCATCCCTTTCAACTTTCTGGTTTAAAAGCCCGCGTTTGCACGGATTTACGGTTGTTTAAGCTCTGCCTAGCGGCGCTGAGCTGAGGTAAACTATTAATGGTGCCAGAAAGTCTGCTCTTCAGTTTTTCCCTTGACTCTTGCTAGTTCTTTCTCTCTTGCAATTCAAATAGCTTAATCACTTTGCACTTCAACAGGTTTTGTAGCAATTATTGTAGCACACACAATTGCCATCAGCACTAGTTGTTGTTCATAGAAATAGCTCCAGTACTTAGAAGTTATGACCACCCCTCCTGGCATGATTAAAAGGCAGTTCCCTGTGCTTGCTGGTATTAATCTAGTGCACTAGGGCATTCTGAGGCAGTGTAGCAACTGCCTCATGTACACAGACAACACTCTCCTCTTACCTCCCAACACTAAGACTTGTGAGAGATGTACTTATGTCACCAAATTGGAAGCTGCACACTCTCCAGACAAGACCGAACTAGCTGGTCAAGAGGAGAAGGTCAACACCTGCACCACACGACATAGAACACATAGCCCTCCAGAACACCCACCATCACATCTCTCGCATAAAAACACAAACCACACACCCCCCTTCGCAGAGGCTCTGACTAGAAATTTACCTAAACAGCAGAGACTTCCAAGACAGAAACGCACTCGACCACCACAACACAGCACAAACCACAGGACACACAGCTCACCTCCACAGTCTGCCCCTCAACCTAAGCCTAAACACTTTGCCCAATAAACTAATCATAGGTGACTCAATAGTGAGGTACACAGATGTCCCACTCACTAGGTTGAATAAGGAGAAGATAACAGTCAGCTGTCTGTCAGGTGCCAGAGTCCGACACATAACACACGCACTCAGGTCACTCCACAACAAGTACAAGTATGACTCTGTCATTGTCTATGTGGGTGTGAATGACCTGAGACGCACCTCCCTGGACTACATGAAAAGAGACATGGTGGAGCTCTCGGATTATGTGGCCCAGGCAGGTATGACCCTAGCCCTGAGCAGTATCCTACCGTCACCCAGAAATTCCACAGTACAAACAAAAAATGATTGACTTCACCAATTGGCTAAGTTTCGTCGTTGTAAGGGGATCCAGTATCTGTCTGCTTGGGGCAACATGATTGATAGACCACGATGCTTTGACAGAGATGGCCTGCATCTGTCACCTCTGGGTTTCCCAGTATTGGCTAAGGCTCTTGCCTCCCCTGTAGCGCCATTTTTAGGCGGTGTTCCAAAGACCAAATTACCACCGTAACAGCTATAAATAAATGCAATCTGAGGGTCATGCTGCTCAGCACTAGAAGTCTAAATCTCAAGATGCACTTGCTCGAAGCACTCCTCAAAATGGAGAACATCGACATTTGTACTGTAACAGAGACCTGGTTTAAAGCAGCAGAAAGCACCCCTGCGCTACCAGACTATAACTCATTCCACACCTTTCACCCCCGAAACTTTGAATCCCCAAATGATGTGGATACTCTACAAAAGGGCCTTACAGAAACAGATGCTTGGTGCCAGAGCCATGGGCTCAAGCTCAATGCCAAGAAATGTATTGTTATCCCCTTTGGGAAAAAAACATGTATCCATGAATTACCATATAGGTGGCAGTACACTAAACACAGAAAGTGTGATAAGAGACTTAGGGACACAGGTGGACAGTGGTCTCACACCACATCGCCACAACAGTCAGGAAATCCTTCTATGTGGCACACCTCATCACGAAGGGCTTTTCATCCAGAAAAAGGAGGTCATTGTCCCACTGTACTCATCCCTCATTAGACCCATTATAGAATACACCCATTTGGTATGTACCTCTCAAGACACCTGCAACAACTGGAAAGGCCTCAGAACTACCTCACTAAAAGAATCACAGGCCTAAAGCAGATGCCCTACGCTGACCGCCTTAAAAACTCCAGCTATACTCTGTCGCATATCGCCTACTCAGAGGCGATCTCTGCTTAACATACAAGGCCATGTCAAACCCAGAGCTGTTGGACATGCTACACTTAAAGAAATCCCAATCCCTCAGAGCTACGCCCAGGGATCTAAACCTTGTCATCACAATAAACAAAACATGTTGGAGGGATAGGTTCCTGACCCAGAGACTCCCCAGACTCTGGAATAGATTGCCCATACATGTCAAGCAGAGTGCCTCTTTGGACCTCTTCAAGAGGAACCTTGACGATTGGATGGGAGAAAGGAAATTCACCCCAGGGATCACGCCAGTCGCCTCTAGACAGGGGTCCAGGAAAGTAAATAATGTGGGAAGAAATAGCCAGGGAATTGTTATGGCTAGGCTTGTATAGGCCCTAGGGCTGATAGCCTAGTACCAACCTATGAACCTATGAAACATGGACCGTAGCTCCAAAGGTGGTGGTGTTTCCATATTCATAAAGGATATGCACACCTACAGACTAGTAGCCCAGGATAATGCATCTGAGATACTTCAGGTACAGCTAACATTGGGTAAGATGGCGATCCAGGTCATAGGCTGCTGTAGGTCCCAACCATGTCCCTAGACTCTCACTCCATGTTACTAAGCACCCTGGAATCTATCAAGGTCCAACCCAACACTCTCATACTAGGAGACTTCAACTACCCCTCCATCAACTGGGAGAAGTACTCAAGCATGAATACACTGGCCCAATGCTTCCTGGAATTCATCAGTTCCAATGCACTGAACCAGCTCATTCTTACTCCCACTAGAGGAAGCAACATCCTTGATCTGGTTATTACTAACACTGGCGACCGTTGCTCTACACCAGTAGTCATTCCCTCCCTAGTTAGATCTGACCATAAACTAATCACCATTGAAATCCTCATCTCACCCATACCCCCCGTAAAGGTAACCACCTTGAAAAAGTTCTCCAAAGCTGACTTTGGGCTCCTAAAAACAGAGGTGGCTAACTTCATGGCACCCATGCCAATGGGAAATAGCTGCATGACTGCTGAGTCATACACCAATGCACTGTACAATCATGTACATAAATGCATGGAACTAGCCACACCCAACAGAACCTAGACACTCTCCTCCAAAAAAAGGAAGCCGGTCCCCTGCCATTAATAAACTCTACAACAGAAGGAAGAAACTGTTTCAGAAAAAGGTAAAGTCCCATGACTGGAAAAACTCCCTTATTACCCTCAACAAAAAGTTGAGATCCCTCATTAAATCCTCTAAAGCCAGCTATGAAGGCAAAATTGCAGCAGACACTAAAAACAATCACAAAGCCTTCTATAATTATATCAAGAACCTCCATGGCAATACCCAGATTTGGTCTGAGTTACTGAACAATGGTACCTCCTATACTGAGCCAACAGATATTGCCAACATACTGGCCGGCAGATTCCGTGCCAACCTTACCCCCCCACCAAAGGACCGATCAATGCCAAGAATACAGCTTCCATGGGACCCGATAATATCCCTGGCTGTGTTCTACATGAACTACAAAGTGAACTGGCACCACATCTGTGTGCCCTGTTCAGTTGCAGCCTTACCTTAGGCTTTGTCCCTACCAGATGGCGCACTGTTACAGTCATCCCTCTCCATAAAGGGGAGCAACTACAGACCCTGGGAATTATCGCCCCATTAGCCTGACGAGTCTGATATGTAAAGCTATGGAGCACATCATCATGGACCTGATTAACAAGATATAGGAAATCCCCAAACTCTAGACTCCACGCGGTTTGGCTTTGTGAAAGGAAGATCATGCCTGCTCAACCTGGTTGACTTCTTTGAGTCAGTCACCAGGGCTGTGAATGAAGGTAAGGCAGTGCATACAGCTACTCAATCTGGCCAAGGCCTTTGATACCATTCCTCACTCAGGTATTATTGATAAACTCCCCAAACAAGGCATCAACCCGTATATCACTAGGTGGGTTGCAAATTGGCTCACAGATAGGACACACAGTGTGAAAGTAGTAGACTCCAAGTCAGACTGCCGACCAGTCACAAGTGGATTCCCACAGGTATCGGTCTTGGGTCCTCTCCTGTTTGGCATCTAATTCTCAGAAGTCTAGGCCAACACAAAGAGACTCTAGCTGACCACGTTTGCAGATGACTGCAAGCTGGGAGCCATTATTAACTCCCTTAGTGTTACAGACATCTACAGAAAGGCCTCAATGAGACCAATGACTAGTGTCGAAACTATGGCCTTAAGCTTAATGCCAAAAAATGTGTTATCATCCCCTATGGTAAAAACTCAGTTCCCACTAATTACCACATCGATGGGAGCCCACTGAACAGTGAAGGCATTATAAGAGATCTGGGGACATAGGTTGACAGCAACCTCTCCTTTGACCACCACATTGCCACTGTGATCAGAAAGTCCTTCTATGTGGCATATCTCATTACCAAGGGTTTTGCATCCAGGAAGAAAGAGATCATCTTCTTTCTCTACTCTACTCTCATTAGACCAGTCATTGAGTATAATGCCCCATTTGGCATGTACCTCACTAGACACCTGCAACAGCTAGAGAGGCCACAGAAGTACCTCATGAGCGTAGGCATTAAACACATGTCTTACACGGACAGACTCAAAAGACTCCAGCTATTCTTTGTCTCATATCGCCTACTTAGAGGCAATCTTTGCTTGGCTTACAAAGCCATGTCTAACCCAGCTGTGTTAGAAAAGCTACAACTAAAGAAATCCCAATCCCTTCGCACCACACACTCCAGAGACCTCAACCTCATTACCACAATCAACAGAACAAGCTGGAGGGACAGGTTCCTCACCCAGACACTGCACATGCTCTGGAATAGACTTCCCATGCATGTCAAGTAGAGCACCTCTCTGTCCCTTTTCAAGAGAAATCTTGATGACTGGATGGGTAATAGAAAGTTCACCCCGGGAATCACTCCAGTGGCTCTACTTGATAGAGGCACTGGGAGCTAACATCAGGTGGCACGATGCCGGGGCACTTCTATGGTGTTTTGAGTATATAATAGTTACCCCACCTGCTCTTTTGGTCTGGTACTATATCTTGGAGGGAGGATTTCAGTGTCTTTGACTTTGGGTTTTAGCTATGTTTTTCTCATACCAAGAATGCAGGGTTGTAATGAGATATGAAAGCTTGCAGTTTTTATATTGTATTTGATTTATAGAATGTTTTCAGTCAGTTGTAATTCAGTCATGAGTTTTCAGTCACTTGTGTTCAGTGATTTGTGTGTGCGTGTATATAAATATATATCAAATTGTTTCTTCAAACATTAAACACTGAGTATATTATGAGTGTGCATAAAAGCAACAGTAATTTCAGAGTGAATGTAAAATGAGAAAGACAAAAACACAGGTACCAGATGAATAGCTCGGTCTTCACCTCAGAGCCAGTAGTATGTATAAAAAGTCGAACTGCCACAGTAGAAGGAAAATTCTTTATTGCAAGGACAAAGTGAGCATTTTCACGACCTCCCAGGTTGCTACATCAGACTTAATAAAACATCCCATGCCTTTAAAGATATATATACTTTCAAAGTGACCAATCAGTTAAGACAATTAAATATTTGTATCAGATTCAATTAATTTAAAAATAGTGGAAAAAAACATAAATAGACATAAAACTGTTAAAAACAGTATGCAAGTTCAAATGTGAATGGCTATAGAACCATGTAGAAGGGAATTAGTGCTTTAAGGCTCTTGCCTTTAAAAATGGTTTCAAAGAAACAGTTTCATTAATGCCTGGGGGATTGTCTGCATTTAGTTGCAGAATTCATTTTTAATCAGCCTCTTCTGTTCTGTTTCTAATGTCACCTCCTCTGATATTTTCTTCCAGAGCTTCTAAAACTAAAACATTTAAAAACGTGGTGCATCCCTTCAGCTTCTTCATGTTTAGCTAGGGCACTACTCTCCTTTTTGTTTACTATGTCCCTCATATGTTAGTCTTGCCCACATAAAAAACTTTACAATATTGGCAAAAACTAAGTTAGACTATATTTCTAGTCCTGCAGTCAAAATAGAAATAAAATTAAATTCTAAACATTTGCTATGGATGTACAAAAGTGCTACATGAGAAAATATATGCAGGGACTGCAGAGCTTGTAAGTGCATTTTCTCATGTAGCAAGTTTTTTATGTGGGTATGCACCGTCTTTTTAAATTTTTAGTTTTAGAAGTTCTGGAAGAAAATATCAGAGGAGGTGACATTAGAAACAGAACAGAAGAGGCTGAGCAAAAATGGATTCTGCAACTAAATGCAGACAACCCCCAGGCATTAATGAAACTGTTTATTTGAAACCATTTTTAAAGGCAAGAGCTTTAAAGCATTAATTCCCTTCTGCGTGGTTCTATTGTTATTCACATTTGAACTTGCATACTGTTTTTAACAGTTTTATGTCTATTTATATTTTTCTACTATTTTTAAATTAATTGAATCTGATATAAATATTTAATTGTTTGTCTTAACTGATTGGTCACTTTGAAAGTATATATATCAATGAAGGCATGGGATATTTTATTAAGTCTGATGTAGCTACCTGGGAGGTCGTGAAAGTGCTCACTTTGTCCTTGCAATAAAGAATTTTACTTCTACTGTGGCAGTTTGACTTTTTATACATACTACTGAATGTAAAATGATCACAAAACTTAAACCGTTTTTGCAGGGGGCAGGCTCCCCTGCGTGAGCGCACACACACACACACACACACACACACACACACACACACACACACACACACACACTGTATATATACCAACTCCAAGATCACACAACAGTGGAGTAAGGGCAAACTCCTTTTCCCCTTTGCAACATGTCTCATATATGCTGCCAGCAAAACTCCATACAAAAAATCGTTTGCTCATATGACCATTCGTTCTTATGTACAGGTTAAAAAAGTATTCAGTTATATGATCATTCACTGTAATGACCTGTGACCACACCATATATATAATACATATACGGAGAGAGTGAGAGATAAATAGCTGTCTAGATGTACATATAGAGATATATGCATACACACAAAATATATATCTGCAGTAATGAATAATGGAGTTATGGGTGCATGCACATGGTACCAATATTACTGCTTGTCCAGGGCTGTGAGACATTAGCCCAAAGGGTGAGTGCATTATAATACCTGAGAGTTCAGTAATATGTGTAGCTTGCACACATCTTGCACTGCATTTAGTACTTTATGTATAATTATATGTTTTGTAACACATTTTAATGTAAAATAGTTTCATTACCCATTGTAACTAGTTAATTGTTATAATGGCTTATAGAAGTTCTGCTTAGTTAAAAAGTTATTATATGAAATTTTCAGGCTGTACACACACACACACACACACACACACACACACACACACACACACACACACACACCTATGTTAATGACCACATGCAAAAAAATGCAGACAGGGTGTAGCCAGAAATTTCGTGTTGCACATCTACCTCCCCTGATTTTATCCACTTCTAAATAAAAACTAATTCTCACAATTGATTACTCCTTAGCTTGGGTGACAGTGGGAGTAACAGTTTTGATTTGAATGTCAAACTGTTTTGTTATACTTTTTGGACTTCAAACTACAGAAATTACATTTCTTTTTGTTCTTTTCAGTTCCCTGTGGTCAGCTGTCAGTGGATAGAACAGTTCTTCGTGTTGGATCAAACATCACTGCAACATGCTACTTCTGTGTGGATAATGCTTCTACATCTGTTTCCTGGGAATATGGCCATAACAGAATTCCTGCAGATATGTATTTTCAGAACTCCTCCTCCGTGAGCACAGTATCATTGGTTAATTTGAATCTAACTAGCAAAGATGGACAAGTTCTCACATGTAAATCTGAATCAGGAGAGAGTTACTCTATCACCGTAATCACTGGCTGTGAGTACCTTTTTAGTATTCTATACAAGTTAATAAGATAGCAATTGTAGATTACAGAACCTTGCTTCACTTTCTTATACGTTCTTAGTACTCCTGTGAGAATCCCATTAAATGAAGTGCTACTTTATGCCAAGGAAGTCATGTCCAAAATGTGCCCAGAAGCACATGAAAGTATCTGAGAGTAGATTTTATTGAATTTCTAGAAGTAACTTTTACGTACCAGCCCCTTCCCATCCTCATCTATCGACCACAGTTCCTTTCATCCATTTAAGATGCTGACAGCATCCAGCAGTTAATAAGGTGCTACATTCCTGACTGCTGGCAACCAGGATAGTAGCTGCCTGGA
Source organism: Protopterus annectens (assembly GCF_019279795.1). Lineage (NCBI taxonomy): Eukaryota > Metazoa > Chordata > Ceratodontiformes > Protopteridae > Protopterus > Protopterus annectens. The sequence goes on from NC_056725.1 coordinate 1,858,856,454, forward strand.
ACTCAGAGTCAAAGAAAAATTTAAATATGAGAAAAAGAAAATCTTTTAAATTGACAAAGTAAAGTGTCTTTTGTCTTACTTGTTCAGTTACAATGTTTTTACATTTAAACTGCTGCTTGCTGAGGGAAATGAATATCACAAATGCAATTTAGTGATTAAGTTGCACTAATGTAATGGCTATGTTTGTAGTCTGTCTTTCAAGTCTTTTAGGCTTGTATGTGTGCAGCTCACACAACTAGTTCTGCAGATATGAACATTAAACAGCTCGATAAGTGTTGCAGGTGTAAATGAGCAAAGAGATTGGATTCATAGCAGTCGTATGAAGGACAAATCATCAAATAAACTTCTAAAAATACACAAAATAACAAGTGAAAAGAGGAAAGCGGTTAATATTGAAGTATGACTAAAACAGAAGTAAAGCAGTGTCTTTTGCAAGAGAGAAAATCATTGCACACCCCAAGGGCTTTCCCCCGACATCCCATTTATCTTTATTACAGTAACTCTGCATTGCACAGCTGTAGAGAAAGGGCAGAAATCACAAACACTGAAAGCTGGCGCTGCTTCCCATCTGCAGCATTCTGCTTCATAAATGGCAACTGCACTGCAGCCGCAGTAAAAACAAAATGAAAAACAGTAACACATTTAGCTGTCTGACACACGTGCCAGGCAGACTAATAGGTGAAATGAAAAGAATAGATGATCAAATTCAGTTTCTGCAGTAAAACCACTGGAAATTTTGATATTCCTGAAACTATATCTGTTCTGTCTACATGTGATTTGATAGAAATGACTGGGATGAAACAGCATGATGTTACTAGATTCCCAGTCCAGTGTGTGCAGCCTGATAGGACATTCCATGGGTATATTGTTGATGCTTTGTTACAGGCCAGGTTGGATTGCAAAGGTTCAGGTTTGGAGGGAATGGCAAGAAGGGGGCCAGGCATTGCAGAGAGAAGAAAAACAGATTGGGTGTGAACAAAATTAGAAGTAGAAGAGAGTTGCAGTTAAGATTCATAAAGTAAGGATAAAATGTCATATACGGAGGTGCACCAGGGAATGTCTATTAAGCCTTTAGATTTAGAAACTGAAATGCCAGGAAAGCAAATCATTAATCCTCATATTTCCTTGGCACAGTCACAAGAGTTATCAGTAAATCTTTTATATAGGAAATCTAAAAAAGTAGTACTCTGTGCTGCATCAGATACATGTAAGCTAGTGAAAAACGTGTGTGTGGCTAAAGAATTTTCTGAGACATACGTAGAGGACTTGTCATGTGTTCAAGAAGCACATGTGACCAATTACACCCTAAGAGTCAGTATGCTGTTGTCAGCCTACAGAGTTACACATGTGTTCCTTAGGGACTGGGCTAGTCATCACTTGTCACAGCCCATTAATAGACAGCACTTGGATCAGAAACATATTCATCATAAGGATCACTGCTACTGTCTAATTCAGTATACACTGAGAATTAGCCAAAGGTGGAAACCAGTCCTATTCTGGTTTCTGGAGCAGTCTGACATCTCCGGAGCAGACTGGTTTCTTCCTTATGCCGAGGATATAAGCATGATCCTTCTCTGTAAAGGGAAGAACAAAACACCATATCTTCTGTTCTTTTTTCACAAGAAGCATATGGTTACTTGTTCACAAGAGTCTGTGTTTTCTTTATAGGTTACTTCAAGGAATGGTAAGTACCTCCAATTTAGGCCTTTTTCTGTTTAATTGCCCATGGCGGTTGTTTTTTCTATTGTGAATTTTTAGGGGGATCTTTTTTCAGTGGCCAGTGACATTCCACAGGGAAAAAAAGTCACTCAAGAAGAGTGACTGTGGGAGACAGATTATCCCAAAAGACTACCCTTTACTGTGCCCTCTTTACTTGAGTGAAGACCAGTAACAGTCATGACATGTGATAATGTCTGTCTGGTCTGCCAACATCTGGAGCTCTGCAGATGTTGTATGGGCTGGCTTCTTTTCAGCACTAGAACATAAGCCTGCATCATGGATAAAAAGCAGTCCGCCCTTTCCACTTTCAGTTCATGTTTTTGTGTGACAGTTGTTACCGAAAAATGCTTTGAGCTCTTGAGCAGGTGCTTCATGTGGTCCACTGTTTGATTCCGTCAGCCTCCATTTGCCTTACTATGATTCTGTGCAAGTCACTTAACCAGGCAGTGCTCACAGGCTGAGAATGAAAAAAGGTCCATGTGCATCAGTGCTCTAGCCTGATTAACAAGTCCAAGTTAAGATAAAAAGTTCTGTTTCCTGAAGTTGTAAGCTGAAATTCTATGAGAAAGTTTTGGTCATTCAGTGTGGTTTTTGCATTTTGTAGACATTTTCAAAAGCTAAGTGCCTTGTTGAGGAAATGTTTTTTTTTTAATTGACTACTGCTTTTACTGTGGTATTTGCTAATGAATGATTCCCAGGTAGCCTTTTGTAGGTCTGAAAAGCCCATGTGATTGTTGGCATCAGAGAGATCCCATGCAAAGTTTTAGCACCTAAGAGTTTGTTTTTAGGGGAGTCCCATCTTAAAGTAGACTGCCAGACTTATGCAGGTTTCCCAGGAAAAAAAAAAGAAGTAGAGAGGCAACCATTTGTGCTTAATTTACACTGGAAAAAAGCTGGAGGTGCTAGGTTAAGGGTTAGGGCAACTTCCTATTAGTGAAGTGCTTTCCTCCCAAGAAAGTCCTGAAAGGAACAGATTATTTTTTTTTCTAGGATGATAAGATCATGAAAAAGGATGCATTTAGGAATAGAAGGCTGCTCCCCGACATCTAATAGGTCCGAGGATACTCGATCCATTTAGGCAGTTGCACAGCCTCCAGTCGTGGTGTCTGTTTCACTTCTGATCTGACTAGAGGTGAATGTGTCCGTGACTTGTAGCACTTCTTTTTCGCCTCCTTCCATATCGTGATAAGAGGACATGGAGACTGCATTTCCTGAAGCAGATGATTCCAGTGTTTGCATAGAAATTAATTCTAACTCTATTAGTGCACAGAACACACCATGAGGGATAGAACAGCAGACCATGTGGGACAGAGCAGCAGATCTTGGTCAGTCCACTAAGTAATCCTGTGTGGCCGGGGCAGTACCCTCATGCTACTCCCCTTTCCCAGAAACTCAGACATATGGGCAACACACATCTGCTGTGTTTCTTAGCTTACTGGCTTTGGTTGTTCTGATGGTCATTTCTTTTCACTTTTGCAACAAGGATTTGCCTTGCAGGAGTTAAGTGAGCCACCTTTCTATTGTGGTAGGCCTTGCAGCAGGCTCTCATTCAGCCTCTCTCTTCAGGCTTACAGCCAAGCTAAGAGGAAAAAAGTCTTTCTCTTAGAGGGGAATCAACAAGTTTGTCCAAAGTTGAGAATCATTTAGTGCATACTTGCCAGGTGTACTTCCTTTAGGATGCAGTCTGGATGCTGAACAGAGGTATTGAGACAAAAGGGTGGTATCTAGACCTGTGGGGCCTCAGTGAAACCAAGTATACCTCTTTATTGCCATTATCTGAGACTTTTAAATGTACATTTGTGGCTGTTTCATTGGAGATTGACTCACAGCTACCAACTCCAAAGAAACATTATAGGTTTTATAGAGTTCATCATGTTTCCAAGTACCTTTACCAGAATCTGACAGCAGACGTCCAAGATGGCTGCACACTCAGCACTAGAGTCATTAGAGTGCTTCCAGTGTGTAAACTGAGAAATTGATAAAAAAAAAGCCAGTAAAAGTTAACCCTGAGTAAAATTCAGTTACTGGAATTATTTTCTATTAAATTTGTTGCCTGGATGCCAGAAGAAAAGTTTCGAGAAAGTAAAAGAAAAATCAACCAAAAAGGAGAAAAAGTTGTGTGAGAAAAGCCTTGTAGCTGTCCAGCAAAAGCAGTTAAAATTTCATCTTTAGTACAGAAAGTGACTTCCAGTAATTTACAGGAGAAAAATAAGTGAAATGCAAACACGTATTTAAAATAAACAAGATACTAGAGGAATATATGTTGTCGCCTCACAGTTAGACATTGCCCGTTCGATTCTCAGTTAGAGCGTCTTCTGTGTGGCGACATGCGTGAATGGCCGTTCCTTCGTTGAAGGTTGTGCATTAGGCCCGGCAAGCCAGCACGTCAAAATCTACTGACAATCATTAGCAGACCGGAGTTCCGCTGTGGCGACCCCTAACCGGGAAAAGCAAAAAGAAACAAACAAACTGGAGGAATATATAAAATCAAATGACAAAATGCAAAAAAAATATAGAAGAAACTCTATGAGCTCATCTGAACAGTCACATAAAGTTGCAGACATCGGAAGGTTGAAATGAAGGAAAGACTGGCTGTATGTTAGGCATTTTAAGAACTGTTTCATTTTAATAATAAAAAATAGAGGGTAGAGCATGTTGAGAAATCTGGCTATTTTCTATTGCACCTGCGAAACTGGAAGGAATAGACTGCATTTTTTTTTTAAGTACAAATAAGCAACTGAACTGTTGTTTCACCGCAGGATTTGTTGAGATGGTCCATTGTAAATCAAACCATGAGAGGTCAGCCAAGACCTATGTTAGTAAAGCACAATCATACCTCATCACTTCCAGATTTAGCTGTTAGCTGTTAAACTTCTCCTGGGCATAATTGAGTCTTTCATAAATATTTCCATTTGTGCCTTTTCTTGGTTTATACATCATCTGACTTGTACAGAATTTCATAAAAAAATTCTGAAAGGCCTCTAGTACCACTACATGTGCTGTGGTTATTTTTCTTGTCATAAGCTGCCTCATCCAGGCTGAAACTCCTCCTGATTTCCACTGCCTAAGTCACTATGCTAACTCAGCCATACCTTTTGTATAGGCTGACGGTTCATGTTTAGGAAGGCAGCCTAACTCTGACAGCAGCCTCCATCCCCTCACCAAAGCATGCTGGTAGACAGGTTGTGCAGATGTAAAGCAAATCACCACAAATAGATTCTGAATTTGGATGTCTGTCTGGATCTGACCAGGATGTGAGGTGTACCATTAATAGCCTGTTTGTTTTACCTCTGAGTGACATCTGAGATACTTCTGTTGCAGGGCAGCAACTCCACAAGCTTGGAGAATGGGTTCCTTCTCCCTGAAATGGATGTGTATTTATTTCCCCATTCACTCTTATACCCTTGATTCCCAGGGTACTTTTGTAACTAAAGTAAACCTTTTTTCAGCCAAGGTAACACTGGCTCCCTCATACTAAAAGATCTTCTATTCAAAACTTGGATATGTTCCTGTACAGAACCAGACTAATTTCACCTGTTCCTGACTTTCAACATCCCTAGATCACATGTGTACTGTGTAGTTTCACTTAGTGCATAGTATTGTGAACTAGGTGTTTAGTCCACCTTTTATAGCTATGATTTCTAGTTTATGACCCTGTTTGTCTATGGAAACTTCTTTTTGAATTTATGTTCAAGTAATTCTATATTTGTTGTGTAATATCTTAATATATGTGTGTGAATGAGAGGGAGGATAGAGGAATGGTGAGGATGCAGGGAGTAGAGGTGGTGAAGGTGGATGAGTTTAAATACTTGGGATCAACAGTTCAGAGTAATGGTGAGTGGAGAAGAGAGATGAAGAAGAGAGTACAGGCAAGGTGGAGTGGGTGGAGAAGAGTGTCAGGAGTGATTTGTGACAGACTAGTATCAGTAAGAGTGAAAGGGAAGGTCTACAAGAGGGTAGTGAGGCCAGCTGTGTTATATGGGTTGGAGACAGTGGCATTGACAAAAAGGCAGGAGTCAGAGCTTAACATGGCAGAGTTGAAGATGTTAAGATTTTCACTGGGTGTGACGAGGATGGACAGGATTAGGAATAAGTATATTAGAGGGTCAGCCCAGGTTGGAAGGTTTGGAGACAAAGCCAGAGAGGCAAGATTACGTTGGTTTGGGCATGTGCTGAGGAGGGATGCAGAGTATATTGGGAAAAAGATGCTAAGGATGAAGCTGCCAGGTAACAGGAAAAGAGGAAGGTCTAAGATAAGGTTTATGGATGTGGTGAGAAAGGACATGCAGGTGGTTGGTGTGACAGAGCAAGATGCAGAGGACAGGAAGAAATGGAAACAGTTGATCTGCTGTGGCGACCTCTGACGGGAGCAGCTGAAAGAAGAAGATCTTGTTTAATTTGTTTCTTAATGTTCTAACCACTGTATGTTGCATCATTTGTAAAACTCTGATTTTACTCCTTTTATATGTTCTATGCTCTTTGTACAAAATAGCTATGTTTATATAATTTTTTATTATTTTTATTTATTTATTTATTTTTTTTTTAGAATTTTTAACTATGTATCTGGAGCTTTTCTCCCTGGGCCACCACTGAAAACGGTCACCTTGTGTCTAGTCGGACTAACGCGGTAAAAAAATGGAAAATAAATAAATAAATAGAAAGTATTGCTTCATCATGCATGCTCTCTAACTCTGTCTGGGAAGAACCTTCTCAGCTGTCCAGCAAAAAGCAGTTCTAATTTCAGCTTTAGTATAGGAGATGGCTTACAGTAATGTAGAGGAAAGAACATAAGGCAAATGTACTCGAAAGGGACTCTCCCACACCCTAACCTGGCCACTTTAAGGCTGGCAGCTTGGATGATACCACACTAATTCCAGGCAGAAACAGATGTTATGATGATATGCTAAAAATTGTGAGAATGGATAGGAAACCCGAAACAGGGAAATCCTACCTTGCTAAATGGAAAATATTCTTCCGCTGATGCCGAACCAGGAACATAGCCCTAAACAAGGTTAAAGTGGCCAAGGCCCTGAAATACCTGTCTGACCAGAAGTCCATGCTTCAGATATTTCAGTCTGCCTATCCATGTACTCAGTGCCTTCAGGATCATGCATCTTATAACTTCAGGAAAAGATGTTACTCTACCATGAAAAATTAACAGTGTCACCTTTTGGACCGGGTGCTTCTGCCCATCTCCAACGTTACCCTGGAAAATGCTGTTTTTGGTTGCTATCATTTCTGTTAGGAGAAATCTAGAGATACAGTTTTTAAAGTTTACACAGCCTTTCATAGTGTTCCACAAGGATGGGATATCCCATTGTACATACCCTTCTTTTATGCCTTAGGTGTTCTTTAAGGTTTCAGTGAACCAAGCTATCCATTTCTCAGTTTTTTTTCTATTTCAGACAGACAGAGAGAGAGAGAAGAGAGGGCCCCTCATTTCTTGGATGTGCACAGATAGGTAACATTTGATTTGTACAGAACTAAAGAATACAGAAAATAATCCAAAAAGAACAATCATTTGTTTGTCTCCTAGCAAAAAGGAAACAATAGAAGACACTGTACATGGAAATTCTTTCTAAATGGCTAGCTCTTTTTTATTGCATGGTGTTGTACATTTGATGGCATGTCATCACCAGGGCATGTCAGAGGGCTGAGCCAACCTCACTTGGCATATCAGAGCCCACTCCACTTGAGCCACTGCAGACATCATAGCCTTCCTTAGAAGAGTAACCTTACAGGCTATTCTAGAAGTTACAACTTGGATTTCTAGTCACACATTCTGTAGGTATTTCAGTCCAGGTATAGCCTGTAGGGCCAGGACAGGATTTGCATGTGTTGTTCTGCAGGGCCCTACCTCTTGATTGCATGTCTCCAGCCATCCTGTTTCTGTATGCTTTGAGAATCTACCCAAAAGTGAGGATTGCAACAGTGAGTTCTCTGATGACCGTAGTAGAGTTGTGCTAAGAGGTTACTGTAAATGTAGTTAGCTGTTGCTGTCCTCCTATCTACCCCATCTCCCTTCTTTCTTCTCAGTTCTCCTATACTCCTTTCATCTGGGGTTGGAGTGTCACCCTAGTCTTGTTATCTGCACCCTCCCCCTCACTTCCGTACCATCCCCCCCTTCCCTCTTTTACCTGTATGCACTAACCAAAGAGGGAAGTTAGGGTCCTCTTGGGTTGTCTTGGAGTAGAGGGTTGTTATAATCTGACCCACTTGGGCTTTGTTTGGCATAGAGAGCTTCTGTCTGAGTTAAGCCGGGGAAGAAAGATCTAAAAATTGTGTCAGGTGATGCACCTCTTCTATACCGCCAGTGCTGTTGTGTATTGGTGGGGAAATGTCATACAAGGTCCCGGGGTAAGGTAAGAGCTCTGGAAGTTTGGACAGCTAGTTGGGGTACATGAAGGCAGGAATCCTAGAAGTGATGAGAACATCTCCATTTATGGTTAAGTTGATAAAACGAATGTACAATACACACACAAACATTTTTTATTCATTTGTGGTTCAGCTATGTTTTTGAGACAGAAGAGCATGCCCACAATTCCTCTACACCTAATTTTCTGATATACATTAGCATCTGGCACTTCTTTTCCTTAATGGCTCACGTGCCGCATAGCTTATACCCTCCAGGCTGCTCTGCTATATCAGTATTTTCTAAGATGCTTACTGGATTAAAGACCATCTCTCTCCATTAAGTTAATGTATTTCATGCCTTAAATAAGAATTTGAAGGTCAGTTTATTATATGTGGATTTGTGCAGTGCCTTTCATTCTGTTGATTGTAAGCTAAACTACTCAAATGGGGTTTGTCCAGCCAGGTCATAGCAAGGGAGTCTCACTGGTTAGCCATCAAGGAATGGTCTGTGAAGTACATGAGGCACTGGTGAAACTAGTGTAGTGTCAAGCAGTGTTTCAAAAGATTCTTTGGTCCCTATTTAACATATATGTGTCTGTATAACTGACATCAAACTACAGTGATATCCAGTTATGCTGACAACATTTGTGTATCCTTGTTTTGGTCAGTATAACTGTCAATGCACTGTAGTCTGTAAAATTCAGCATTTCTTTCTGTGGGACTGGTTTTGTGAAGCTGTCCAGCTAAAACAGGAATCGGGTATAGCAGAGGTCTGAATAAATGGACTAATCTGTAGGTCTTATTAGCAAAAGGGATGCAGCAAGTTAACACTAAAGTTATGCTGATGGGTACAACTGGGTGACCTGTGTATGAGTAAGAGTAAGTGCAAGCTCATTGTATGCCAATAAATTTCCGGGACTAGATGTAGATTTGAATATTAAAAGCAAGATGAACTTCCTGAAAAATGTTTTATACGTGCCTTTTTACACAAATTTAGTGGGAATGTAATGCTTTATTATGCAAGCATAGTGATTAAGTTATTTTAGTGACATCTGTTTAGGTGCTTTTCTGTTTATGCTTGATTATCTGGCACTTGAACTCGGTTTTGATAAAAGTCTTCTATGACAGAAGCACTTAACTGTTACCTTATGGAAGTAATAAGACATCTGCATCCACATTAGTGTATTGGTTGGTTGATGTCATTTTTGCACTTGTATACACTTGCCTAGTGAGTGTTTTGGTTGCCTGGTTTTAGACCCGGTGTCCTGCTATTTGTCAGACATCATCATAGTCCTCTTTCATAATCATTTTGTTGCTATACAAAGTATTTAATGGTGATACAGACTCCTGGTGAATATCACAATAAAAAGTACAGAGAAGACTAAGTGAACTCCATTAGCAGAATTTACACTGGATGTCACCTACAGCTTCTAAAAGACTTCAGCAGGCTAACTAGCAAAACTACTTTTAACATATTTGTGTGGTTAGAGAAGGCAGCAAAGTTGTGCAGTACAGTTACTTCATACTCAGCATCTCTGTTAAAAGGATGCAGGTTATTTTGCACACACTGTAAGACAGAATGGAAACCAGGAACTGAGTATAAAAGCTGGAGTGACTGTCAGATAAGCATATTAGCTGAAATATTTAAAACACAGATGCCTTGTTAAATAGAAGTGTTTAGATACACACAGTTTTATATCTTCTGCAAACATGCTTAGTTATATTTTTGAAAACTGCAGCTGTGTCCAGCACTTCTGCCAATTTCCTTTTATTATTGATACGTGTGCATGCTTTCCTTTTCCATAAACTATTTTCATCTTCCTGTTTGCTTTTTTGTAGCAGTTTACACATTTTACAAAATAAGATGTTCAATCTGTTTATCTTTTTTCCCTTATTTACACTGCACCCATTATTTTGATTAAATTTGAGTGCAGTATTGTGCTGATGCCTGTGAAGTAGGAGTACACACACACAAAACACACGTATTCCGTGTCCCCCCCTCACTGCATACGTAACTGGCTATGATGAAATACCGATGATGCTTCAAGTCCTGCTGCAGTGATGTTCCACTGATTTTTTTAGCAGTGCTCTCTGCCTTCTTTCTTCTGTGCCATTGACAACTCTCCCTGGTACAGTAGTCCTTTTGAAATCCTCTCTTGCAGCAGAGATATGAACTGCTACAGATCTCTTGTGCATTGAATAGTCTCTGGTGTCTGTCAAGAGTGGAGAATGCAGCAGGAGGCCACTTGTGTTAGGAACAAGTAGACCTGATTGTGGAACTAGGCTTTCCATTTATCTAGCTCCTGATTGGCCATCTTTACACTGGGAATTATAGTCCATATGTATGATTGGCTGTTTAAAGTGATATACTCATCATTTTTACAGAAAACTGGACTCTGATGGGAAACAGCAGCCACTGCCTTAGTGACGAGATGTGTCACAAGTGAATGCTGAATTTTTTGCACCAGTTGTTTGATATGCTGCCAAATACAAGTGGTTACATGAATCGGAGTCCAGGGAGCTTAGGGCTTAGAAACGCTGTTTATTGTAGTTTAACTGTCATTTTTAACATGGTACAAATACATGCCACATTCTAAGAGACACATTTGCCTTAGTTTCAGGCATGCATCTGTACTGTTCTTGATAAACAGATTTAAAGATTGTAATGACCATGTTTGTTACATGAGTGTATGGAACATTTCTGTTCAGAAGAGTACTCTACACAACCTGCAGAGCAATTCAACTTTTCTGCCAGTTATGCTTCTCTGTGAAGCAGTGAGTTGAGTATTGTAGATCATGTGCTACAAAATAATCATTTTTATGATGTGTAAAATAAAAGATTTTGAAGGTTGATCAGAAACATGAAAATGAAATGTTTGTCAGTACTGTTGAAGAGAAGATATGACCTGCATAGGCTAAAAATGCATGCGTTAGTGAGATAAGGAGAGCAAGCCAGATGGTTCTTAAGAAATGCTGAGAAATTAATAAGCAAAATGTTGAATCTGCCCTAGATATAGTTGCAGAGTATAATAAGTTGTGTGAAGGTACTGAACAGATTGATGGGTGCACATTGTTAACCTATCTAGATACTGGGTGGTGTCACTGGGTCAAAAAGCTATTGGCATGGGAATATAAAAATAAGTACAACATCTCTTTTCAAGCCATAGCTCTAACATACAATTATTTTAATATCTTGAGTTGTTTAACTCGTAAGAAGCTAGAAATCATAAAACTAATTGACAAAGTTAAAAACAAAGGGTACAGGACCATAGTAATATTCCGCACAACTATGCTGTGGTATTTAAAGACCAATGAAGTTTTACTTGAATACTGTTAAAATAAAACCTAACGCCTTGCCAGTTGTACATATTCTTAGGAAAATAGCTGTGATTACCATGAGTAAATTAGAGCAGGAATTAAAGCAAATGAAAAATTTAAGTATTAAGAAACAACCAATAGAATGGAAGAATAGTACGGTTACTGTTATGAAGCAAAACCAAAATTACAATTGCCATTAGTACTGACCTTCAGTGTCTAACTAAAGTTTCTAAAGAGAGCCTTGCCCATTAATTACAGCTGGAGAAATGGGATGTAAAGCAGGATTTCTGTTGCATAAGTTGAAATGAAGAATGCCCAAACTGTGTGCATTTATTCACTATCAGGAAAGTACAAGTGCCTTAGTTGACGTTCACTGTGTGTTTCATCAGCACTAGCCATATTTCAGAGAATCGTTGTTCAAGTAATAGAGTTGGGAAATGTGATAAACATAACTGATCTGTTTGTATGGGATCAATTACAAGAAGATCATGACAAGATACTGATAAAGCTGCTGAAATGATTAAGCACAATACTTTCAGTTTAAGTAACAGCAAGTATGAAATGAAAGTGAAAGGACCAAAATACATGACTCACATCTTAAACATCAGAAGGCCTGAAGCCAGTTACAGAAGAGGGAAGAACACGTATTTAATCTGTCAGAAGGCTTTCTTACTGTGCGCGTGTATGTATGTAGACATATACTTCACACACATATATCTGTATGTGTATTTACGTATTGCAGGTTGTGCTTGCTCAGTGTATGGTGTTTGAACTGAGTAGCATAGAGGCTGAAAGCTGGACATATCCTCTTAGTTGTAGCTGTTGCATTATGATGTGTGCTAGCAACATATATGTTTTATTCTGAGTGTGAAAGTGAGATAAAATTCAGATCTGTTTGATATTGGGCTGTCTGACATTTGCTGTTAAAGGGAGCAAGATCAAGCCAGCTCACCTGGCAATGTCCTGGTTATAGTTAACTCCATAGCTGGCACACACATGTTCCACTGACTAGGCTGAGCAAACACAGGGTACCGGTCAGTTGCCTTCTCTGGTGCCAGGATATGTAACATCACTAAAGCCCTCAAGTCCTCTGCACCCCAACTACACATATGGCCTTATCATTGCTCACGTGGGAGTGAATGACTTCAGACCTCCTTGGATCATACAGGTACATGATGGAGCTCTCAGTATATGCATCTGGAAAGGAAGTGAAACTAGTATTGAGCAGCATCCTACTGTGACGAAGAATGATGTCACGATACAGACAAAATTAGTTCACTTTAATTATTGGGTTAACTACTGGCGCCATTCCGAGGGAATCCAATACATATCAGCCTGGGATTAGATGGTTGACAACTCCAGCTGGTTTGCTAGAAATGTACTGCTTCTCCCTCCTTATAGCTTCAGTATATTGGCTAAGACTTTTTATTCCCCGATAGTGCCTTTTTTTAAGGCAAGGTCAGACGCCTCAAATTATCCACATAACAAAGCACAATCAAAATCAAGTAAAAGTAACACTGATTAATGCTGCAGAAACTAAACAAAAAGTTTGCAGACATTTCTAACCCATGAAAATTTTGATATGTACGTAGTTGCTGAAACACTGTTTCAAGAACAGTGAAAGCACCCCCGCTGTGAAGAGTTTTGATGTCTACCACTTCAAACCAAATGTCGAATTAGACATTGTAGCTGGGGGGGGGGGGGGTATCTGTGTTCTTAAGAAACCATTTCACCTTTAGACTTCTAATGCATGGCAATGACTCAGAACCCCTCCACATTCTTCTTATTATTAAAAAAAAAAAAAAACAGTACCACATAATAGCCAGCTACCATGCCCCTCTGTGACCCCAGCAGACCATTAGGCATATCTTAAACTTTCATCCTTCTTCAAAGAACCAAATACTGTCCTCTTGGGTGACTTCACCTATTCTTCCTTTAACTGGGAACCTGTATCAACGCAAACAAGTTTGCACAAAGATTCATGGATTTCATTAATTCCATCTCCTTGGACCAAGTAGTCCAAATCCCAGTGAGAGGATCAAAAATATTAGACCTGGTCTTCACAAATACAGCACCTCTGTGCTCAGGGCCCACAGATACTAAATCAGTGGCAAGTCTGACCATCAAGCAGTAAAATTCACACTTGGTATGAGACCTGAGTCACCTCAAAATCCTTCCATCCTCAGCGACTACTCTAAGGCAAATCTACTTCAGCTAACTGATGACCTGAAGAAATTCAAACATCTTCCTCACCTAGATGACCCTGCTTCACATGCTACAATTTTCACAGATAAATTCTTCGCCCACCTCCAAGCATTGAGGGTTTGGTCCCTATAATACTTAAATATTTTGCAAAATTTAAGAACAAATCTATTTGGCAGAACCCTTGTGTCATCAAACTGTGCAATAAGAGGAAGACATTCCTAGCCTATAAAAGCAGACTTAACACCTCATCACATAGAGAAGAACTCAAAGTAATCAGCAAAGAACTTGGAAACAAAATCAGTGCACTCAATAGCAAGCATGAATTATCGAATCACCACCCATGCTCAGGATAACCGTAATACCCTCTTCATGCTTGGTGTAAATATGAAGTAACATCACTTATTCATCCCCAAACATCAGAACCATGGCCTTAAGCTCAATGCCAAAAAATGCATTGTCATCCCCTTTGGGGAAAACCCGGTTACCATAAATTACCACATTGATGGTAATCCAGTGAATACAGAAGACGTTATAAGAGATCTGGGAATGCAGGTTGACAGCAACCTCTCTTTTGATCACCACATTGCCACTGTGGTCAGAAAGTCTTTCTATGTGGCAAATCTCATTACTAAGGGTTCTGCATCCAGGAAGAAAGACGTCATTGTCTCCCTCTACTCTTCCGTCATTAGGCCAATCATTGAGTACAATGCCCCATTTGGCATGTACCTCACTAGACACCTGCAAAAACTGGAGAGGCCACACAAGTACCTCACAAAAAGGATCCTAGGCCTTAAACACTTGTCTTATAAGGACAGATTCAAAAAACTCCAACTATTCTCTGTCTCATATCGCCTACTTAGAGGTGATCTCTGCTTGACTTACAAAGCCATGTCTGACCCAGCTCTGTTAGAAATGCTACATGTAAAGAAATCCCAATCCTTCCACATCACACGCCCCAGAGACCTCAACCTCATTGCCACAATTAACAGAACATGCTGGAGGGACAGAGACTGCCCATGCTATGGAACAGACTTCCCATACATGTCAAGCAGAGCACCTCGCTGACCCTCTTCAAGAGAAATCTTGATGAGTGGATGGGAAATGGAAAATTCACCCCGGGGATAACACCAGTGGCTCTACTCAACAGAGGCACTGGGAACAAAGGTCGGGTGGCACTATGCCTGGGTAATCCTATGGCTAGGCTTGTGAAGGCCCCCAGGGCCATTAGCCTAGTACACACCTCTGAACCTATAAGACATTGCCAACATATTAGCAGACATATTCAGCTCCAGCTTGTCCCTGATATTACTCACAGAATCATAGCATGCCTTTGCCACCCTCTGCCCCTCCATATCACCTTTGAACAAGCCCTAAGCACTCTCTCCAAAGCTAAAAACACCAACTCAATGTGCCTTGACAGTGCACTAGATTGTTATCCTTTCAGCGGCAAACACTGCTCAACTGACACATGATTACATCTGTTCAGTCTCAGCCTTTCCACTGGATTTGTGCCAAAAGTATGGAGAACTGCCATAGTTGTACCATTCTGTCAAGAAGAACCTATGACTGACTTGGGTAACTACAGACTTATCGGCCTTACCAGTCTTAACTCTAAGGCATCACTATGGACACCATCTTCAAACCTTTGGACTTTAACCAATTTGTTTTTTATAAAGCGGATCCTACAGCTTAAACCTGGTGGACTTTTTTGAGTAAGTCAGTAAGGCATTAGGCTTGGGTAAATTGGTTCACACAACATACCTGGATTTGGGCAAAGCAGTCAATACCATGCCACACTTGGACACCATCGATAAGCTAGTTCACTTAAGTGTAAACCCCTGTGTTATCTGTTGGATAAAAAAAAAAAAACTGTCTCACTGACAGAACCCAGTCTTTTAGAGTTGCAAGCTCATTCTCATCTAAGAGCAGTTAGCAGAGGTGTTCCTTAGGGGTTGACCCAGGAAACGCTTCTATTTGTTTTTACTTCTCTGAAGTTAAAGCAGCAAAGACCTTTGGCTGATGAAGTTTGACAATGACTGCAAACTCGGAGCTGATATTAATGCCCAAATGATCTATGTAGATTTAACTCATGATACCAAGTGGTGTGCTTGGACCACAGCCTCAAATTAAATGACAAAAAATGTGGCATTGTGTCCTTTGACATACCTTGGCACTCCTGTTCCTGTCTTGTAGACAAAATTCCCCCTAGAAAATTGACTCTGTCTTTAGGGACTTGGCCACCTTCACTGACAGTGAACTATCTTTGATCACTATGTGACCACTCTTAGGAACTTATTTTTATATCTAGACTTATCATCAGGAATATATTGTCTTGGTCGAAGGAAGTCACCCCCGCCAGATCAATAATTTGGAATCCATTTGGCTAGGCATATGACCAAGTTTGAGAGAATGCAACATTACCAAAGAAATTATGGGTTTCTCTTCCTTGAGTTACTTGACCACCTTAAAACCTTCGCACTCTTTTCTGTTTTCTGTCAGCTATCAAGGGGATATCACTGCCATGCCTACAAAGCCAATAAAGATCCTGTCCTTTGTAACCTCTTACACGTCTGTTAAACTAATATTGATCTAAACGTCAGCTCAAGAGATCTAAGCTTCTACCAAAACATGAGTAGGCCCTGTTGGCTGGAAAGATATCTTTCATAGAGAATACCTCTTTTATGGAACAAACATCCCTTTGAGGTTAAGCAGAGTAGCTCTGGGACCCTTTTTAAGCATCATGTGCATGACTGGATGGGTAATCGCAAGTGCACCCCTGTCCTGGCCTCTCTGGCTCCTATAGAAAGGGGACAAAATAATTCAGGGCTGGTATTAATTTATCCCTTAGTAAAATGGTGGGGTCATCATCTAGGCTATAAAATGGTCCATTGGAAAAACTGGCTAGTATGAACCTGTCAGAAGATGAAATCCCAACAGATACCCACTGCTAAAAGCCAGCCTGCATATTGTCTGATGGGGTGAGAGCATACCTGTCCATACCTGTTGTATCTTTTACCTCCACATTCTGTGGGACTTGCTTATTGGGTTATAACGGTGAAAGATTTCATGCTGGGCCGATTGAATCTATACTACCCACTTGTTTTCTTTGACAGTGGAGCTAGTCTGTCTAAATGTGGAAAACATGTTTA
Organism: Protopterus annectens; assembly: GCF_019279795.1. Lineage (NCBI taxonomy): Eukaryota > Metazoa > Chordata > Ceratodontiformes > Protopteridae > Protopterus > Protopterus annectens. The sequence continues at coordinate 1,858,873,199 of NC_056725.1, forward strand.
AAGTTTAATGCAAATACATGTTGACTTTTTTTTTTATTATTACTTCTGTGGTATTTTTCCAGTGGTAACCTGACATTGCTGTGTTACCGGGAGTCCCCTACTCTACACAGGCTGTATTATGAGGATTGTCCACCTGGACTGATGTAGTTCTTGATGAGGATGGTGAGCCCAGAAAAGGAGATCTGCCTAACAAAGTAGGACCGTTGAAGATAGGCTAGGCTTTGGATGCAGTATCATATTGAATGCTACACTGGATATTTTTGTGGTAATGGCTTAAACAATCCTTACTGCAGTCAACGGTGTGCATGAGACTTGCAGAGTTTATTTATTATTATTTATTTATTTGCCATTTGTTAACTGGGTTAGTGCAACTGAGCCGATGGCCCATTTTCAGTGGAGACCCGAGGAGAAAAGCTCCAGAAATACAAAGTTTACAATACATTATATATATGAATTTAACATTGTACAATAAGAAGGATAAAAAAAGGAAGAAATGTAGTATAGGTGGAATGTTGTATTAACAGCTTGGTTCAACATCTTTGTGCTAAAATTCTCAGTTGACTGTTAATTATACATTGGTAGTAGCAAAATGGGTTCAAAATGTATACATAGTAGAGTTTGAGCTATTTTGACTGACTTGTAGTACTAAACTTCCCTGATTGTTGATGGTGTGAGATGTTTAGAGGATATTGTTTAAGACTTTGACAGGCTAAAGGACAAAAAATATTTGGTAGACTTTGTGACAAGTATAGGTGCTTGAGTTCATGGGGGATTATGGCAAGAACAGGTTTTGGAGTTCAGGAGGTAGTTTTTAGTTTTGGATTTGAAACGAGTGGTACTTGTGATGTTGCGTGTGTAAGGGGGAAGCCTGTTCCAGGTGTGGGAGACAGAGTGTTTATACAAGAGTTTGCTGATGTTTTTGTTAGGTTTGTAGATATCTAGTAGGTTCTGGTCTGAGCTATGGAGAGGGCGAACTGGATTGTAGCGAGATACTAATGAAGAGTGAGGGGCAGGCCAAGCATTTATTTAGCAGGGAGTGTGTGAATTTTAGCTGTGAGAGAGGTAGTAGTTGAGGGAATTCAAGCCATTGGAGTTGGTTTAAGGCAACGCAATGATGAGATTTGTAAGGTAGGTTACTGACAAATCTAGCTATGCTGTTGTAGGCCTGTTCAAGTTTGGATAGGAGTGATGACTGTAGATGGGTAAGGATAGAAGAGGCATAGAGAAGGGAAGGGAGGAGAAAGGCTTGAGCAAGAGAAACTCTGGATTTGGGAGCTAGGAATATTTTATTTCTGTAAAGGAGGCTTAGTTTTTGGTTAGTTTTTTTGATACAGTGTTTTATATGGATGTCGAATTTTAGCGGGTCGTCAATTATAGTTCCTAGTAATTTGGTGTGGGGATCGGCTGTTGGGGAGTTGGGCTTGAGATGCGTGCTTCTGTTCATGCGCCAAGTCTGTATATAGAGCAGAGTGCTGCTTTGCATTTGGAGAGCTCTGTTCGGTCCTGAAATTCTGGATCGCCCATCCATAATCTACTAGCAGTCTCCATTGCAGAGGTCATGCTGCTTTCCTCCTCCCAGGATAGGCAAGCCAGCATTGGAAGCTTACTTCCGCTCTCCCTTGCCAGCTGTCCCCCAGTACTTTCACTGATAATCAGTCTTGGGTCATCCGAGTCGGTCAGGGCTCCATCCCTCTTTGCCATGGAACCGGCCTAGTGCAGTCACTTATTAAAGTCACAGACATGTTTTTCCTGTCAAACATGTGGGGTTCCTATTACATCATCAAAAATTCAGTTCAGCGAATGGCACTTTCGGTGCACTTACATCGAACATGCCATTTATTGAACTGTTCATAGTGAGATTGTGATACAGTGAAGTTTGGAAAATTTGCCCTTTCCTCACTGTAGTGGAATCTCAGAATTACTATATATATTTAGCGGGGGTGTGGGCGGAATTTGATGTACAGCATTTTCACTGAAATGTTCATTCAAGAGAGTTTTTTCTGATGTAATATAGACCCAAACAGGCACAGTATGTTCATGTTCTATACACAGAATTAAGGTGCAAGTGCTTTAATAATGTACTAGAAGGCAGTTGAACTCTAGGAACATCTTTATTGAGATTTTATATCATTCTTTTGCAAAAATATGCATATAGATGGGTAGTCATGTGTGATTCAAACCATGTTGTCATTGTAGTGTCTAATTATTAAGTATATTTTTCCTCAGCACCACATGGACAAAGACATGCATAGAAACTTTCAAGCAAGTACCAGTAATGCATGCTGCAACTAAAATTAGATAACTGGCATTTGGTGATTGAGAGCTTGTCAGTAATTTGCTTTTTGTATGATTTAGATCCTCCAGAGAAACCCACAGATTTGCATTGCCTTTCGCATGATCTAACTAAAATGAACTGCGGTTGGAATGCTGGCTCAGATTCAAACCTTGAAATAGTTTATGAGGTCTGCACTGGGTATGTATAATATTTTATGCATTTTTTTTTGTTATTGTGAACAGTATTCTTTTCGTATAAATCCTTATCCCTTTTTCAATGCCATTTGTGATTATCATAGCTGTCATTCTCTGCTAACCATTTTGCACAACCCCCTTCTTCTCCATTAACTCCACTTTTCCCTCTTACGTCTCATCATTTCCCCTTCTCCCTAGTCGTGTTCTTTTCCTAACCTGCTCCACCTCCCTTTCTTCATTACCTCTCTTTTCCCTCCTTGCCCCAGAATATTTCCTTGGCTTTTTTCTTTTATCCTCAGTCTTTATTATTTTATTTTGTTTCAGCTCACATGCTCATCTGCTTTCTTTAACTGGTTTTCAAGACTAACATTCCGCAAGGTTACTTCAAATTCAGCTTCATCTTCACATTTATTATAGTGCTTATTGCTTAAGTAAAGGGAAGTAAATGAAAACAGTAATTTTATTTTAGTTGAATTTGTTAACAAGGTTATAGCACTGATCACAAATCACAGATTTCATTCTCAGCCCTGGGAAAGGTTAAGCAGTAAAGTTAAAGTATATAATGCAGACAGAATGTCAGTGTAATGCCATGGGTACAGCAAGGATAGAGTAATGTAACAGCAAGGTAGGTTAACTTAAGCACCCTGCATGACACATTCTTTACATTATACAGTTTTAAGTTATTTTGAGGTTGTTGTGTCTTTCGGCTTATCCCGGTTAGGGGTCACCACAGCGGAACTCCGGTCCGCTAATGTTTGGTAGTGGATTTTTACATGCCGAGGTACCAGCCCTGACGCACAACCTTCAATGAAGGCATGCCCATTCACGCATGCCTCCACACAGAAGACACTCTAGCTGAGAATCGAACGGGACGTCTTGCTGTGAGGTGACAACGCTACCGCAGCACCACTGCACTCTAAATAAATTACAGCAAAATACAGGGGTATTTAAAAGTAACATATTGCAACAAAATATAGAATTGTCTAATAGTAAGCACTTTAAACAAGACTAAACATCTGACAGGTAGTCTGCAAAATAATGCCTCTCAGGGCAGACAGAAAAAATGAGATTGATTACCTCTGCCTGTCTGTCCTCATCCCATTAATATAGTGCCACCTTCTAACAACATTTTTTTTCTTCATGATGAATCATTATGCCTTGTTGTGTTTTTTTTGGATCTCATTTTAGAGTATCAACTTTCTGTAAAGTTGAACTTCATATGTTTGAACTCTTATAATCTACTTTATTGAAAGTCAAACAATTTGTACTAACACTGCAGTACTGGGGAATAGAGGATTTACCCTTTTCGCATTGTAGGGTAATCTTGGAGTTGGTATACATAATTAGCAGGGGTATAGGGGAGCTTGGCCCCTGCCAAATCACAGTTTTTTGTCTTGTAGTTTTTGACATTCCGTAAAGTTGGTCATATGGGTTTAACCATATGCAGTTCAACTTTACGGAAAGTTGATATCCTTAATGGGACCCATTCTGCTTGCTATGACTTATGACTGATTTATGTAACTGAATGATAGCTGATTGATTTCTAATGTTATGCCATCCAGTGTTGTTGTTTGTCCTAATATTCTTGACCTTCTGGAGCATTCCTGACTTGGCTTCTGCTGAAAATGAGCTCTGCTTATTCGTACTATCTTGGAAAACAAATAATACTAAAACAAATCCTAACAGGGACACTGAAAGTTTACTGTTGCAGAACAAAGACATAGCTGTCATGCTTATAGCTTATGTTTGGGGATGGGGGTTGTCATACAGGTTGGGGGTTGGCATATTGGTTAAATTGTTGACTCCACTGACACAGGGTACATACTGCAACATCCTACATGGGGGTCATACTCAAACAAATGATTGGTGCCAAAGTCATGGCCTTAAACTCAATGTGGTAAAATGTATTATCATGCTGATAAGCCAAATGTGAAGCGCAGTGCTGAAAACAAACTAGTAAACAGACCAAGCACTGTGAAGAGGACGAAGTGCACCGGACAACCTTTCTTCCAACAAACAGCTTTATTATACGTAAACAAACCAAATCACACGTATTTCGTCTCGTATAAGACTTCATCAGACAAAAACATGACAAACAACCCTTTATATATGCTGACCTCTTCATTGAAATTTAAAATACCCAATAAAAATCTAGCATTCCTCATGAATAATAAATGAATATAAAAATATATGCCTATACTGAGTAGCAAATAGGTGTTACATTGAACAAGTAAAATAACATATTATGTTCTTATTTACAAAATAGAAAATATAAAATGTATATGTATGCCACTTATGTGTAAACAAATCATGAAACCAATATTTTGATAAGTGTGCACAAATAAAACAAATAAATGGCTACCATTGTTTAAAAATAAAGACTTTTTTTATGTATATTGACTTGTTTATATTAAATTCCCTAACAATACTTCCATCTAGTGGTCAAAAACTAGTTGTGCATTGAATTTCCATCCTAGATGTTCTTCTCTGTGAAGGAGAAATATGCCAATGATCAATAAGGTATAAATATATGTATAAAAAAATATGTATAAAAAAATATATCTATATGTGAATATATAAATGAATGCATACACATAGGCGTGACATGTGCAACTAAATATGAAAGTTAAAAATGTAACTCTAAAAACTGTACCTCCTTTCAACAAATGTATGTAAAATATATAAAAAACTATATGTATATATAAAAAATCCATATGTGTATAAAAACGTGTGTATAAAAACATAGTAAATAGTCTAAAATTCATATCAAATTTTGTACGAAATACACGAACTCAACGTGTACCATTTAATGAATATATAAATATGTATATATGAGAATAAATATGAATGAAATATATGTGAAATTAATTTTCCTTGAAGTATATATAGTACAAATGCAATGGAAGGAAGAATGAAAAAAGGATGATGAAAAATAATGATGAGAAATAGTTGTTACAATTTAGCTGCCCTTAATTTCAAAACTGGAGCAAGGGAGACATTGTCATTCAACCCAGGGAATTTATTTGCCTCCAAAATTATTTGCCAAAATAATTCCCTATATTCTATCTGGGTCTCCTAAAGGCCCCCTCTTTCATCCTTCGCTACCTCTTCTAGAATAAAAAACTTGTATTTTGCCAAAGGGCAAATTGTCAAATGTTTATATAGTGCATTGTGTTCATTCTTCTTTTTAATGTCATTCAAATGTTCATAAATCCTTCTTTTAATTTTTCTCTCGGTCTTACCAACATAGAAGGCCGAGCAAATCTCGCATAAAGCAATATATACCACTCCAAAAGAATTACAATTGCTGTATGTTTTACTAACAATGTCCTTTTCTCTAACTTGAACAAAAATTTTTTGTGTGTTGATCTTAAAGGAACATTGTGAACACATTCCGCAGGAATATGTCCCCTTAATTTTGTTGCTTTTCTTATTTTCCCTCTTTTGGACTGTTAGCCAATCGTTGATATTACGTCCTTTTCTAAAAATGACACTAAAGGAATCCATCGACTTGTTGAAACCCAGATCTGTAATTGTAAGAAATTTGTCCCATTCTTTGAAAAACACATGTTTTATAATACCAGCATCACCACTATATTGGGTTACAAAAGAATGGGAATATATGTTATCTGTATTCTTATTTTCTAGTGACCCTGATGCTTGGACATTAGCAACCATAGAATAATTTAGATAGCTTAATATAGGTGCAAATCTGTCTTTTTCTCCCTCTTACAACATCTGATTTAATACTATTGCACAAATCTAAAGGGTAGCCTCTATCCAGGAACATATTGACCAAAAAGTCAATTTCATCACTAAAATCTTGGTTATCAGACGTCATTCTAGAAATCCTCACCATTTGGCCTTTTACAATGCTCTTCTTTTGATGTAAAGGGTGTGCACTATTGTAATGTAAATAGGAATTGGAAAAGGTTTTTTTCCTATATACTTTTGACTTCAAGTGGTCTCCTTCTTTTTCTAATAAAATGTCTAAATAATTTATACTGTTTTCGTTAATGTTATGAGTAAATTTTAAAAAAGTGGTGGTCTGATTGATATATTGTATAAAATCATCTAGCCTGTCTGGACCATCATTCCAAAATATAATAATATCATCCAGGAAGCGTTTATATAGGACCCAACAATCTTTGTAAATCCCATTGTAAATAAATTTGTCTTCCCATGTGTTCAAAACCATGTTGGCATATATAGGAGCACACCTTGCTCCCATGGCCACACCACTTTTTTGGTGAAAATATTCTCCTTGGAAAAATAAATAATTGTGTTTCAAAACTAATTCCATAAGGTTGACACACACAAGAATCTCATCGTCAGTTAATGTTTGGTAAGACCTAATAGCTTCTTCAAACCAAATCCATTCCTGTGTCATGGGGTATTGAACCAAACAGGTCGATGACATCTATAGTTACAAAAGTGATGTCCTTCACAGTAGTAATATTTTTCAATTTTCCCAAAAAATCCCATGAATCTTTGATGTATGAGGTACCCCTGAACATAATGTCCTTTAACTTAGTGTCTATGTATTTGGCCGAAGGAGAAATAGCAGAACCTTCTGCGGCCATTATAGGACGTAGAGGGGGGTCACTACAATCTTTATGTACTTTGGGAATCCCAAAAATAGAAGGGATTTTTGGTTTACTGTTATATAAAAATTCGAACATGTTGTAATTAATGAGTTTATCCAAAAATAAATCATATAAAGTAGTGTAGATCCTTTTGTAACCAATATTGATCTCGTTAATAGAGGTATTATCATATTTAGACTCGTCTAATAAAATATTAAACATTTTGCCTTCATACATGATGGAACTCATGATTCTCAAATTTGTATCTTCTTTTAAACTCTTGAGCAGTGAAAACTCCTCAGCTGTAAGATTTGGGGCAAAATGGTGAGTTTTAACTCCCTTTCTTAATTCATTTTCAATAATTCTTTCAAAATTTTTAAGTTGTGGGTGTAAAGGAGGGTTCCATGTACTTTTTTTCTTTAATTCATCAGAATGACATATTTCTCCTAAAGTACTCCCACAAACTACCTCAAGGTTCATTTTTCTCAAAAACATTTTCATGTCAATAATCGTTCTAGTAGTATCGCATTTAGTTTTTGGTACGAAATTGAGTCCCTTGGAGAACAGTTTAAAATTTAAATCATCAATTTCCAGTTCTGTATAATTAAAAATGTTAAAATTCTTGTATTTGGCACATGTACAAATAACTGAAGTTTCGCCCATATGTTGGATATTAGTATCCAAATTGTACATATCCATACTCAAGGTACTCTCATTAAAGGAAGTATCTGCAGGGACAGTAACTAGTATCTTCTCGCTCTGCCCCTCCCCTCTTCCCTCCATCCATTCTTCTGATAATTTTCGTCTCTTTGATTTCTTATCCTTTCTGACCTTCGGAGGGGGGGAAATTCTAAAGGGTCAAAGACATCCTGTACAAAATCAAATCCTGTTTGTCCCACTTCATAATCCTTAACAGTATCATGTCTGTGTGTATCAAAGTTTAAAAATCTTTCATTTTTATAATTAAAAAAATTTTTTGGTTTTGGGTATTGGATACCCTTCTCATATTCATATGTATCCCTTAATATTTTTCTTTTTTTCTTGTCTAAAATTTTTTCACATTTCACATCTATTTCTTTTCTTAAATCTACATATTTCTTTCTCTCTACATCAACAGTAAACAGAAGGTCATTTGTTATTTTCCCATTAACAACATCAATTTGCTTCATAAGACATTCAATATCATCTTCATTGTTTTTAATAATGCTTCTCAAGAGCTCAAAGCCCCATCCATCAAACATGTTAAGCAACTTGTCATAGAACCTAGTGCCTTCTTTCACATTGTTAGGGAATTTGAATATACGTAAACCTTTAGGAACTAATTTCTCTTTAAGGCATTCTTTTAAATATGCATTGTCTATATTCAAAATCCTATACTTGAATAAAAAATTATTGAGCTGATGCAAATGTTCAGCATAAGTAGTACTATTGTCATAGTCAGTGATTGAAATATCTTTAAATGCTATTTTCCGTTTAAGCCAGTCATTGAGAGAAATGTCATTAGTAATAGAACAGTCACCTTGATTTCCAGGCAGCCTCCCCGAATTGTCGTGGTTATTTTGCTCTGGTACAGGACTGCTAACCTGGTTTCCAAGGTTTGGAAAGTTGTTAGCTCCACTAGGACCGGTGTTAGCGACAAAAACGCTGTCTCTGTTCATTGTGTTGCTGATAATCCCTCCATTACTCTCTCCGTGTTTGCATAAGGCGTTCTGGTTCCCTGGAGGTGTCGCGTTACTTCCCTGGTTCACCAGCGTGTTGCAAACGGGAGTAAGCAATGCTACTAGCTGGCTCAGTTGCCCAATAAGTGCCGTGAGTTGATCCCCTTGAGATGTACCAACGCTCAAGCGTATCGGGGAAGCTCTGTCCTCATTCTCCATAACAAACTGATAAGCCAAATGTGAAGCGCAGTGCTGAAAACAAACTAGTAAACAGACCAAGCACTGTGAAGAGGACGAAGTGCACCGGACAAACTTTCTTCCAACAAACAGCTTTATTATACTTAAACAAACCAAATCACACGTATTTCGTCTCTTGTATAAGACTTCATCAGACAAATAAAAACATGACAAACAACCCTTTATGTATGCTGACCTCTTAATTGAAATTTAAAATACCCAATAAAAATCTAGCATTCCTCATGAATAATAAATGAATATAAAATATATGCCTATACTGAGTAGCAAATAGGTGTTACATTGAACAAGTAAAATAAAATATTATGTTCTTATTTACAAAATAGAAAATATAAAATGTATATGTATGCCACTTATGTGTAAATAAATCATGAAACCAATATTTTGATAAGTGTGCACAAATAAAACAAATAAGTGGCTACCATTGTTTGAAAATAAAGACTTTTTTATGTATATTGACTTGTTTATATTAAATTCCCTAACAATACTCCCATCTAGTGGTCAAAAACTAGTTGTGCATTGAATTTCCATCCTAGATGTTCTTCTCTGTGAAGGAAAAATATGCCAATGATCAATAAGGTATAAATATATGTATAAAAAAATATGTATAAAAAAATGTATAAAAAAATATATCTATATGTGAATATATAAATGAATGCATACACATAGGCGTGACATGTGCAACTAAATATGAAAGAGGGGGCCTTTGGGAGACCCAGATAGAATATAGAGAATTATTTTGGCAAATAATTTTGGAGGCAAATAAATTCCCTGGGTTGAATGACAATGTCTCCCTTGCTCCAGTTTTGAAATTAAGGGCAGCTAAATTGTAACAACTATTTCTCATCATTATTTTTCATCATCCTTTTTTCATTCTTCCTTCCATTGCATTTGTACTATATATACTTCAAGGAAAATTAATTTCACATATATTTCATTCATATTTATTCTCATATATACATATTTATATATTCATTAAATGGTACACGTTGAGTTCGTGTATTTCGTACAAAATTTGATATGAATTTTAGACTATTTACTATGTTTTTATACACATACGTTTTTATACACATATGGATTTTTATATATACATATAGTTTTTTAGATATTTTACATACATTTGTTGAAAGGAGGTACAGTTTTTAGAGTTACATTTTTAACTTTCATATTTAGTTGCACATGTCACGCCTATGTGTATGCATTCATTTATATATTCACATATAGATATATTTTTTTATACATATTTTTTTATACATATATTTATACCTTATTGATCATTGGCATATTTCTCCTTCACAGAGAAGAACATCTAGGATGGAAATTCAATGCACAACTAGTTTTTGACCACTAGATGGGAGTATTGTTAGGGAATTTAATATAAACAAGTCAATATACATAAAAAAAGTCTTTATTTTTAAACAATGGTAGCCACTTATTTGTTTTATTTGTGCACACTTATCAAAATATTGGTTTCATGATTTGTTTACACATAAGTGGCATACATATACATTTTATATTTTCTATTTTGTAAATAAGAACATAATATTTTATTTTACTTGTTCAATGTAACACCTATTTGCTACTCAGTATAGGCCTATATTTTTATATTCATTTATTATTCATGAGGAATGCTAGATTTTTATTGGGTATTTTAAATTTCAATTAAGAGGTCAGCATATATGAAGGGTTGTTTGTCATGTTTTTATTTGTCTGATGAAGTCTTATACAAGAGACGAAATACGTGTGATTTGGTTTGTTTACGTATAATAAAGCTGTTTGTTGGAAGAAAGGTTGTCCGGTGCACTTCGTCCTCTTCACAGTGCTTGGTCTGTTTACTAAAATGTATTATCATCCCTTTTGGTAAGAGAGATGTTCCTGCTAACTACCTCATCAGTAACAACACCCTAAGTATGCACTCAGCAGTCAGAGACCTGGGCACACTGGTAGACAGCGACCTTGCCTTTAATCAGCATGTCTCCTCAGTAGTAAGAAGGACATTTTATATTGCTCATCTCATAAGTAAGGGCATTACCTCCCTGTACTTTTCCCTTATCAGGCCAATAATCGAGTACAATGCCCCTTTCGGTATGTACCTTCCCAAGTATCTGCAGCAGTTGGAGAGACCACAAAGCAAGGGCACTGGAACCATTGAGTGAGTCCCCTGCACTTTTTGTCTAGTCCCCGCGGTCAGAGAAAAAAAGGACCGGAAGCCATGCATGCATATTATGGATTTACACCAAACACAACTTAGGCATGAAAGGCAAGATGTTTTGGAAACATGCTGCTGCATCAGGGATCATGCTTCTGGTCAGGCACAGCTTTCAGGTAAGGATATATACCGCTGCGGGGATTATGTTTTGGATATATGGTGCATGAATCGTGTTTCTAGTTGGGGGGATTATCAGTGATATATATATATATATTGTGTGTGTGTGTGTGTGTGTGTGTGTGTGTGTGTGTGTGTGTGTGTGTGTGTGTGTGTGTGTGTGAGAAAATGTCCCAGTTTAGGTATACCTGCTGGTTAGTGTTACTCAGGCTCAAACCCTGTACAAGGAAGTAAGTAGTGTGGGAAGAAATATCCAGGGAATTGTTATGGCTAGGCTTGTATGGGCCCTGGGGCTGATAGCCTAATACCAACCTATGAACCTTAGGTACAAGAAACAAGAGTCCGAATTCTCTACCCGTACCATCACTTGTAATTCAAGGAGCTGAGTGAGGATTTTTCAAGGAGCTGAGAGCTTCAAGGGGAGATAAGTTTACTGCTGTTTATGCCAAGTCTTTTTGCATTATTAGTAGCACAACAGGTAGTGTACTTGCTTTTAATGCAGAAGGCTGTGGGTTCTACTCCCACAGTATGCAGATGGATTGCTAATGCTGTAGTATGCTGTACTTTAAAGGGAGTGGATCCTGCAGTCATGTGAATGTCCTCCTCTGGAGGAGTTACCTCGTAAGTATGAACCTGTTATCAGTTTGCCATCCATTCCCTATTGCAATATTACTAGCTTATCATTTTTTAAATGTAACATGGGCAATTTATTCTTCAAGGGCAACAGACACTTTATATTTAATTGTTTCGTCTACAAATAAAGTTATTTGCTAGCAGCAACCTCTTCTTTAGTTACAGATCCCTTTAATGTGGAATTATTTAGATGGCTTTACTCAGAGATTTTGCATATTTACTGATATTGGTGGATTGTAATAACAGAAGTTTGAGTTGAATTTTTCTGAAATTGGTAGTTTTGTCATTATTGTTCATACATTTTATTTCATTGCTTACTAGAAGACTATTCAAAACTACAAATTTAAAACACATTCTAACAAGTGGTGCTGTATTATACAAGGAATATTTATTTATTTATTTTATTTTATTTATTTAACATTTGTTTACCAGGAAAGTCCAACTTGGAACAAAGCCAATTTTCAGTGGAGGCTCGGGAAGAAACGCTCCAGATGCATGTCTTTGTCTTTGTATAATTTAATACAATCAGGAAGGTGAATCAAAGAATGTTTACATGTATGCTTGGCCCTAAAAATGTGTAAGGAGCCTATGGTTTGAAAACAGCCCAGAGGTTAGCTTAGTCCTACACTGGCCAGATGCAAAATGAATGTGGGTTTTCATGCCCTTTCAATGAATGCGAGTTTCAAGGGAAGAGAAGTATACTGCTCATGCCAAGTCTGTTTTCATTGCAAGACTGTATTGTTTGTTTAGAAAATGGCTCAGTGTTTGTGCCATTTTATTACAATTTCTATAATCACTGTAGAAGTAAATAAGAAAACAGTATGCATGCTGACAGGTTTGAACAATATTTATGGTAACTGAGGAGAAATATCCAAGTAATGGAACACTGGAGTGGCTGGGGAGGTGGCGCCTGCTGGAGCGGCAGGGGGTTACAGACTATCTATTCAAGTAAAACAAAGCTCATCCCTGTTCATATTCAAAAGCAACTTGGATCTAAGGATGGGTAATAGAAAATGCACTCCAGGATTGCCCCCATGCCACTAATGGATAGAAACAGTTCCTAAGTGCTGCATCCCTTACATGGGTCACTTCAAATTATCTATGGTATGGTCACAGTTATTCTCACTAGGGCTAATGTACAATTATCAGCCATGGGATAGGCAAGACCATTCAGGAAGTGTTAATTCAAGAACCAAAAGGGAAATTGGCTAAGCTTAAAATGTCCTCCAAGTGAACCTATGCTGTGGTAGTAAATAGTTTTTAAAAAAATTGCCTCTGTAACCCTCCGTCCCCCCAGTCTACAACAGCTTCTGGCACCTATGCCACAAAGGTTCCTCACAAGGAAAATTCAAGGTCTTCAGCATCTGTCCTATGTGGAGCATCTGAAATCACTGTCACTTTATTCTGTTTCATACAGACTACTCAGAGGTGATCTCTGCCTTGCATATAAGGCAGTCTTTGACCCTGCTTTATTGGAAATGCTTATCTGCAAGTCAAATGGTACACAGGTTACTCGCTCTGAAGGCCTTAACCTTGTATGTGACATTAATAGAACTTGCTGGATAGACAGATTTGTCTCCCAGAGGTTACTACACCTCTGGAACAGATTTTCACTTCATTTCAAGCAGAACCCCTCATTAG